>NC_088803.1:2978232-3158232 GCF_011386835.1 Chrysemys picta bellii | reverse complement strand
AGGGACACCATCCCTGCCCAGCCTGGCTAATAGCCATTGATGGACCTGTCCACTGTGAACTTATCTAGTTCTTTTTTTTTTTGAACTTTTCATTGACTCCAATGGCGTGAGAGCTGACTGACCCCAACTGGGCATCTGACTCTGCTGAACTCTTTTAAAAACTGGGCCCCATTTTATACTCCCCACCACACACACGCCTCATGCAAATCACGTCAGTCAGTTCCCTGTTTAAACACAGAGCGTGATGGACGATGCTGCATCTGGTCTCACTTCGGGTGGCTGACATTAGAGCCTTCATTCCAGCGCCGATTTCTGCAGCGGGAACATGAGAACCTGCGTAGCCATCGCTGTCCTGGTCTTCTTCCCATCGTGTAAGGGCGGGGTCTTAATGGCCTGGGAGAACTAATCGCCAAAGTTTCCTGCTGTGATTTCCCAAGGTGCCTAAGGGCGTTAGGCGCACAGCTGCAGTGGTATTTAGGTGCCCAGAGTCTATTGATTTTCAAAGGGTGCCGTTCCCTCAATGAAATCAATTGGCGTTTAGGCTCCCAACTCCCATTCAGGGCCGGCTCCAGGCACCAGCTTGCCAAGCAGGTGCTTGGGGCGGCCACTCCGGAGAGGGGCGGCACGTCCAGCTGTTCGGCGGCAATTAGGTGGACGGTCCCTCACTCCCGCTCGGAGCGAAGGACCTGCTGCTGAATTGCCGCCGCAGATTGTGATCGTGGCTTTTTTTTTTTTTTTTTTTTTGCGCCGCTTGGGGCGGCCAAAACCCTGGAGCCGACCCTGCTCCCATTGGCTTTCAATGGGAGCCCAATTCCCTTAGGACCCTTGGAGGATCCCAGTCTCAGTGCAAGACATATTGACCCTGTGTCCTTCCTTTCCTACAGATGTTTACTCCCAGATCAAGTTGGAGGAATCTGACGGGGGAGTCAAGAGACCAGGGGAGACCTTCAGACTGACCTGCACTGTGTCCGGGTTTTCAGTCACTGATTACGGGGTGAACTGGGTCAGGCAGCCAGCTGGAAACCCCCCCAGTGGATGGGGGTACTTTGGGGTGGAGGGAGCACGGACTATAATTCAGCTCTTGGAGGCCGGATTAGCATCACCCGAGAGCCAGCAAAAAGCCAAGTGTACCTGCAAGTGAACAGCGCGGGAGAGGCGGACAGCGCAATCTATTACTGTGCGGTGAGATACACCAGGGGAGCACAGTAACTCACCGTGACTCAGAGACCCTGCAAAAACCTCCCTGCTTGGAGAGAGAGACGGGGTGTGACAGAGAGAGAGAGACAGGCCGGCAGAGATAAACAATGAGTGTGTGTGAGAGAGAATTACTGTGACAGTGAGAAGGAGCGAGAAACTGTGTGTGTGTGTGTGTGTGTGTGTGTGTGTGTGTGTGTGTGTGACTGAAAGATAGTGAGAGAAACAGGCAGTGTGACAGAAAGACAGAGTGAATGAGTGTGACAGTGAGATGAAGAGAGTGAATGTGACAGAGACTGTGTGACAGAGAGACATAGTGCGAGAGACAGTGTGCAACAGACAGATGGAGTCTGACAGTGGGAGAGATAGAGTGTGACAGAGAGAGATGATGGTGAGAGACAGACAAAGAGGTGGGGGAAACACACCCTTCACACTCAGATTCCCCAAGGGAGGGTGTTTTAGGATAAGGACTTGCCCCTTTAAAAACTGTCCCATCTCTGGAGTTCAGGGCTGGGTCCCTGTTCTGAGGACTCCTGGGTGAGGTTTTCAAAGGAGCCTACAGGGGTTTAGGCACCACCTTCAGTGGGAATGGGGCACCTCACTTCCCGGGTGCCAGTGAAAATCCTCCCATCGCGATTTATAAACAGAGAGATTCAAAACATTTACAAAAAGCGAAGCCATTAATTTGCCCTCACCACCAATCTGTGAAGTCAAGAAGCCTCGTGGACACTATCTGACAGGCAGGGAAACTGAGGCAGACAATTAAGGAGAAGAAGGGCCCTGTGGTTTGGGTGCTGGGCTGTGACTCTAGAGACAGAGACTTCTTCCGGGGGTATTTCAGTGGGTATTAGGCACCTCGGTGCTTTTGAAATTCCACTAGGAGCATAAATACTTCTGAAAATCTGGTCCCAGGTGCCTGCACATCTTTGAAAATCCTACTGGGCCCATGTCTGCATCCTTAGGCGCCCAGAAGCCTTTAAAATCCGGCCCTCACTGTCTGCTTCTCTTCCCCACCTGTAAGCGGGTGATGAATGTATTCACAGTGGTGCTCTGAGGATAAATGCTCTGACTGTGGTACCTTTGCTTTCACTCCAGACAAGATGTTTTTTGGGTTTTTTTGGCACAAATGCTTCAGTCAGGTACAAGCTACTGGGCTCAATAGAGCGATGTTGGGGTGAGATTCTCCGGACTGTGTTGTACAGGAGGCGAGACCAGATGATCTCATGATCTCTTCTACCCTTGAAATCTATGAGCCACTGAGGTTCAATAGGAATGGGGGCCATATACACACCATATAGATAAGACACGCAAAGATTAAGTGACTTGACCAAGGCCACAGAAAGAGTTTGAAAGAGAATGCGCACTAGGAATTGAACTCAGCTCTCCTGACGTGTAGCCCAATGACTCATCCCAATACCATCCTTCCTCTTTAAATGCTCTAACTGTCTTATTCCAAAGGGAGATCACATTTTATCGGACATATTCACAGAGAGCTAGGATGCAATAAAGGGCCTTTTTTTTTGGTCAGAACATCTTCATCTCTTCCTAGACAATCCCTTTCTTCATTCTTTGTGGATGGACCCAAGCTGGGAATGGACAGCTCTTTCCAAAAGACAAAACTCTAGAAATTACAGGCTTTGCGTATCGACACAGCTTTGCACAATGAGGTCCTCTTCCAATGCTAGGGCTCGGGGACATTAGACAGCAATTATAATTCATTCATTAATTAAAGCCCTGGGTGAAATTCTCTGGTCTGTGTTATGCAGAAGATCAGAGCAGATGCCCATAATGGTCCTTGTACTCTATGAATCTATGGCAGCAGCTGGATTCATTTCTCCAAACCACTTGGCACAGATATGTCTCAAGGGAAGATCCCCATGTATCTATCAGCTGAGAGGCACTGGCATGTCCTGCAGGGGGCTCCCTACCTAGCCAGAGCTCCCCCTACCAGCCCCTTTCATCTCCCATCCCTGCTGGGTCACACCCACCGGCAAATCCCTGCCCCGGGGGGTTCCTGTTTAAATACAAACCCCTGGGTCTAGGAGCCTCAGTCTCTCCCCAGACACAGACCTGGCGATTCCAACAGGGAAATTTTCCTTTTTAATTAAACAATATGAATTTGTTATTGATTTTCCTTTTCTTAATGGCCACTCCAGTGTGTAAGTATCTTCCAGTAGGGGGAGGCGAGGGTATAGATACAGAAGAATGATTTGGTGAAGGAATTAGGATTAGTAACAAACATGATGGCTTTTCTTTGCAGAAAATATAGACGTTTCATCAAAATAAAAATGAAAATATTCCTTTCGTGGGCTCTTCGTGGACCACTCAGTACAACCCCGCTGTGCAGAGCAGGTAACAGTCTCTGGAGATTCTTCCCAGAACTTGTTCTCCCTGCACCTGGGCTCGCTGACGGCTGCAGACACCGCCACCTATTGCTGTGCGAAAATGGCCTCCACGCCATGGTACGTGCTAGAGCGAAACCCTCCTCATCGCCAGACAGGGGAAGCATCTCTCAGCTTTGCAGGAGCACCAGTGCACCGCAATGCCCTAGACTGAATCAAACAGAAGGCGGGGTCAGTTATCTCCATTTTTCACGGTGGGAGGGGGTCGCCCTGACACAAGGAGTGAAATGATTTGCCCAAGGGCACACACTGAAATATGAAAACAATCCAGTAGTCCTGCCTCCAAATCTAGCCTGCTCTAACCGCTAGACACCACTCTCCCTCAAGAGCTAAAAGCAAAACTCTGGGCCTCTTGCCGCCAGACCTCACTCTCCACACACAACTCCAAATCGAACCCAGGAATCCTGACTCCCATTCCCTTCCCCACTTTCCTTTCATAACTAGAAACAGAATCAGGGATCTGACTTCCGGTCCCCCTGCTCTAACCCCTAGACCCCACTCACCTCCTACAGCAGGGAACAGAACAGAACCAAGGGTCCTGATGCCCAGCCCCCTCCCCTAACTGGGAATGAAACGCAGGACTCCTGAATCGTACTCTCCACTGTTCTAACCTGCTGGACACCAAATTCCTTCCAGAGCCCAGAACACAAGAGTCCCACTGCTTCCTATCTCTAAAGTGTAGAAAAGAGAGGATAAGGCTGAATACTTTCACAGTACACACATCTCCCAGTGAAGTAAACCAAAGCTGGAGAAAGGATCGTTTTGTGGTCAAGGAACTGACTTAACAGTCAGCAGAGCTGGCACATACTGCCTGTCCGATTCTGGTCCAGGCACTTAAACTGGGATTTTGGTAGGAACCTAATGGATTTGCACAATTCATTTTGAGTTGAGTGCATTGAAACTCCCGGCCTAAACCTCTCTGTGCCTCAGTTTCCCATCTGTACATGAGGATAATAATTCCACCTTTCTTGTCAACGTAGAGCCTGAGATCTCTGAGTCAGTGACTGTCTCCTACTATGTGTCTGTGGAGCCACTAGCACAATGGGGCCCCAAACTCTCCTAGGGCTTTTACTCTGATAGAAATAATAATACTAACAGATATGTCTCTGTCATTCCTTCCAAATCTGATACCAGCTGCGTGAAACCTGCATACAAATCATTGGTTTCTCATAAACGGCTGAATTTAGGGAGGTGCTTTGTCTGCCCATAAACAGCACCAGGGAATTTTCAGGCTGACATCGTAGAAGAGAATGAAGTTGTTATTAATTTTCTTTTTCCTATTGACCATCGCATCATGTAAATTTCCCTTGGGTGATAATGGACATCTGACTCAAATAATAGATTTAGGGTTGGATTATCAAATCCACCAAAGGTTTTTTTATTAATCCCTAGTCTCATTAAAATCAAATTTAGTATCCTTGCTCCATAGGAGGGTTTTGAAAATTTCATCGCCAGAGAGAGACTGAGCAGGGAAGGATGGATAGAGAGATAGAGAAAGATATTACAGAAGGAAGGATGGATAGAAGAGACACGTGGTGCAGGAGAGAGAGAGACAGCGAGAGACAGAGAGAGAGAGAGAGAGAGAACATAAAGAACTATTGGCTTTAAGTTCTCTTATGTGTACGGTGTAGGTGCCCTGTCTCAAGTCCAGTTGACCCAGTACGGTCCAGGGAAGGTGAAACCCGGAGACGCTCTCAGACTGACCTGTGCTGTGTCCGGTTACTCCAATCACAGAGGTCACTATTGGAGCTGGATTTGGTGCCCTCCAGGATGAGGCTAGAGTGGATGGGAGGTATTAGGTTTAATGGCGAAGTCGTCTATGCCCCTTCTGTCAGAGACAGAGCCACCATCTCCAGAGACATCAGCAAGAGTGAGTTCTACATACCGCTGAGCTCGCTGATCCCAACAGACACCGCCACATATTACTGTGTGAGGGAGGACACGGCAGTAGACACCTCTGCAAACCCTGGAAGGTGAAAAACCAACCAACCCTTATTTAGTTAATTATCGCTCAACCACCAAGACTGGACTTCTCTTTATACAAGACATGACTGGCAGAAAGAGAAGTCTAGTCTTGATGTGGGAATCATTGGGTGAAATTCCCTGTCCTGTGTTATACAGGAGGTCAGAAGAGAGGGATATATTGATTCCTTATTTCCTCCGAAATGCCTAAAACTGATGCTCTTAATATTAATAATGCTGGATATGTATAGAGAGTAGGTAACAGATACTTATTAACACAGTCATTTCGGGGGAAAGTGAGTATGTGGGTTACAATAAATACAATATTCAGAGGGGTAGCCATCTTAGTCTGTTTCAGCAAAAATCAACAACAAACATCTGTTGCATTTGATGAAGTGGTTTCCAGCCCAGGAAAGTTTATGCCCAAATAAATGTGTTAGTCTTTAAAGTGCCACAGGACTCCTCGTTGGTTTTTTAATAAATACAATAGAATCCAACAACGCGGTGGGGATATAATGCATTATTTACTCTATGCTCTCAGCACCTGTCGCTGTACAATATTATTGCAAATCCTCACCAGTGTGGGTCAGTCTGGGGAGCAGAAAGAGGCTGCCCCCCCCCCATGCATCGAAATTCTCTCTCTCCCCCCTGTAAGATTTAGACATATCCCAAGGGGCCTCCTCACCTAACTACAGCTTCCCCTGCCAGCCCTTTGTCACCTCTTGTACCCTCTGTGCGCCACCGCCATGCAAATCCCTGAATCAACTCTCCTGTTTAAATACAAACGCCCTTGATGTTTTTCAGTGTCACAAACCAGAATCTGAGCTGACCACTTGTGACTGATATCCCCCTTCGCAAAATAATATGAGTTCACTGTTTATTTTCCTTTCTCTTTTGGCTGCCCCACCATGTACGTTGTTGCTGTTTTGTTGGCTTTTCTAGAGCTCCATCCTGGTAGCCGCTGGGCATTCTGGAGAGAATACAGCAACATATTTAAGCAGCTGTTTAACTTTAACCCTGCATCTAGCAGGTTACATGCCAGTAACGCCCACTGACTTTCAATGGCAATTAGGCATCTAATCTCTAGATGCCCGTTTACATCTTTAGGTGCCTAAATATCTTTGAAAATCTAGCTCAGTGTGCTTTACCCAAATGCTACTGGTTAAGAATGTGCTTCGATGCGTGTTCGGTTTAAATCCAGGCTTCTCAACTCCCCCTCCGTTGGGGATGTGGGAGGCACTTATCCATAAGCAAATACAATGGAGGTTGAACTGGTTTTCTTCCTCTGCTGCAGGTGTTCTCTCAGAAATCCGGCTGGAGCAGTGGGGACCAGACCAGGTGAAGCCCACGGAGTCTGCCAGGCTCACTTGTGCTGTCTACGGTACCTCTGTTGATGGCAACGACTGGAGCTGGATCCGGCAGCCTCCTGGAAGGGGGCTGGAGTGGTTGGGAGTGATCTGGAGAAGTGGAGGAACTGGCTACAGCTCGGGTATCAAAGACCGAATCCGCATCACCAGAGACAGCTTTAAAGGCCAGGTCTATCTGCAGCTGAACAACATGAAAGCTGCAGACACCGCCACGTATTACTGCACTAGACGGCACAGTGATACAGCACAACAGAGCGCTCATGCAAAATCCTTCCTGCCCAGTCAGCTCACACCCTGCCACCCATGCCCGACACCCTGAGCAAGCCTGTCTAGGAGCGTGACAGGAGATAACGTCTGCTGTAGGCAGCCGGGTACAGAGAGAGGAGTGGGGAACATGAAAGCCTGACTTCGCTCTTTCTGATTGAGGATTCTGAGTGAGTGAGTGAGTTAGTTAATTTAACCACACACGTGACATTATTGAAATGTATCCCCCTCCTCTATTGCCTCGCTTGGGCCTCTCCTGGGTCCAAATTCTTCCCAAAACATTCTACTCTGCGTTCTCCATGTCCTTCTAAACATGTCCCAAACCGGCCCCAAAAGATCCCTGGACCCTAGCTGGTGTCGATTGGTCCAACTCCACACAAACCAACTGAGCTATGGGCCTTTACATGACCTGAGGATCTGGGCCATTTACTGATTCAGTCTGGAGCCAAGTTTAACACAGTAGCAACAGAATATTGCTGCAAAATCCTTCCTGCTCAGAGTGAGATCACTTTCCCCTACAACAAATAAATGTGCAGGAGAGTGAGTTCGGCACGATAGATAGATAGATAGATAGATAGATAGATAGATAGATAGATAGAGGGGGTGGATGAGGATAGATAGATAGATAGATAGATAGATAGATAGATAGATAGATAGATAGATGGGGTCCATGGAGATAGATAGATAGATAGATAGATAGATAGATAGATAGATAGATAGATAGATAGATAGAGGGGGTGGATGGGAATAGATAGATAGATAGATAGATAGATAGATAGATAGATAGATAGATAGATAGATAGAGGGGGTGTACGGGGATAGATAGATAGATAGATAGATAGATAGATAGATAGATAGATAGATAGATAGATAGATAGATAGAGGGGGTGTATGGGGATAGATAGATAGATAGATAGATAGATAGATAGATAGATAGATAGATAGATAGAGGGGGTGTATGGGGATAGATAGATAGATAGATAGATAGATAGATAGATAGATAGATAGATAGATAGATAGATAGATAGATGGGGTGCATGGAGATAGATAGATAGATAGATAGATAGATAGATAGATAGATAGATAGATGGGGTGTATGGGGATAGATAGATAGATAGATAGATAGATAGATAGATAGATAGATAGATAGATAGATAGATAGATAGATGGGGTGTATGGGGATAGATAGATAGATAGATAGATAGATAGATAGATAGATAGAGGGGGTGTATGGGGATAGATAGATAGATAGATAGATAGATAGATAGATAGATAGATAGATAGATAGATAGATAGATAGATGGGGTGCATGGAGATAGATAGATAGATAGATAGATAGATAGATAGATAGATAGATAGATAGAGGGGGTGGATGAGGATAGTTAGATAGATAGTTGGGGTGGATGGGGATAGATAGATAGGTAGATAGATAGATAGATAGATAGATAGATAGATAGATAGATAGATAGATAGATAGATAGATAGATGGGGTGTATGGGGATAGATAGATAGATAGATAGATAGATAGATAGATAGATAGATAGATAGATAGATGGGGTGCATGGAGATAGATAGATAGATAGATAGATAGATAGATAGATAGATAGATAGATAGATAGATAGATAGATAGATAGGAGGCAACTGGTATATACAGAAGCATAAGAGATCAGAATGAAACAGTGAAATTGTATTTGTCAGCATAACAGGCAGACTCAGCACACCAGCTGCCTGTCCATCGACACATATTTTGAAGCCAGAGGGACAAAGGACGGTATTAATTACGATGTGATTCCCGCTTACTATAGGCGATAAGGAGGGCGAGAAAAAATCCTTTGGCAAGGCAAAGAGAGAGGGATTTTTCCTGACAGAATCTGAATGAGGGAGTCCGATGGGGATCGTGGATGACACAAGAGGAAGTGATTAGGGAGGAGACAGACAGACAGACAGACACCTGTAGAGAAAGAAGGATAAAGACAGAAGAGAAGGAAGAGACAGGTGGGTATGCATAGGGACTGAGATAGAGAGAGAAATGGGTATGTGCGGGATGTATCAGGCTAGGGACAGACAGACTTTGTTACACAGTTTTTCACTCAGTGTGCCCAGTTTAAACAGCAGCTCGTGGAGAAACAGAGATCAGACCCACTAGAAGTTTACTTCTGATTTTCTTTCAGTGGGAATCATGAATCCTTGCCCTTCCCTCCCCACCCCCCGTCCTGCTTTCGCCGCCAGCCTGTGAATATTTGGAGAATAGGTGATAAGGGCATTAGCCTAGGGCTCACAAACTTAGATTCAGTTCCCTGATCCGTCACAGACTCCCAGTGTGACTGCTGACAAGTCCCTTAAGACATGACATTTTGAAGTGTCGAGAGGAAATAGATTTTACTATCACCATCATCTCTACTGTGATTATCTCGCCCAGCTCCTGCAGAAATGACAGTGAGTCTTTGACAGGCTGAGGCCCAGGCCCCAGGACCTCACTAATATTGGGCAAAATCCTTCATTCCTCAATCCCATCAGTAGTCTCATTATAATCAGTCAGATTTGGTATTTTACCCACACCATTGAATCTGCCCAGGACTCTTCTACTAATCTGATCGCTCCGAGAGTTTTCTGCTTCAATCACAGCTGCTGATCCTCTGAAGGAAGCATCCGCTTCATCTAATTAGCTCTGTTCTAGTGATGAGTCCATTGCCTCTGCTGAAGACATTTACAATTGACATTTCAAGGAGCAACTGGCAACTTTGCTGCCTCAGGGTTATGAACACAGGGCCTGACACAGCTCACGTTGCACTAAACGGGAAGGTTTCCGTGGAGATGTGAAGGGTTTTGCGTCAAGCTCTGAAAGAACGTTAGATGCTTCCCTTATACTAGACATACTAGACATTGTCCTTCAATATTACATCCTGGGGATGGTTTAGAAACACGTAACGTTCATATCACACAAGTTCTTTAAACACAATCAGGAGAAAGCTTCTGTCTACACTTTATTGCTTATTAATAATTAACAAAATAAATGATCTCATGGTGATGATGTTTAGTGGTGATAGATTTGGTGCTGGTTGTGGGATTTGGTGCTGGTCCCCCCCCCCCCCCCCCACAGCTTCTCCCACCTGCACCCACAGGCGGGCCCCAGACCTGGCACAAAGCACGAGCCAGGCTTGCTCAGATCACGTCCCTAGTGTCATGGATCATTTCAATGTAGCCGGTCACTGCCGGGAAGAGAAAGGGGCTTCCGTCCCAAATCCCTCCCAGTGCCCTGGGAAATCTTCCCTCTCCAGCGGGTGGCCCAGCCCAATGGATCCCTGGGACACGACCCCTCCCCAGACACTGACCCCCCTGACTGGACGTTGCATGGCCCTTGTGCGCGTGGAACGGGGCTCCAGAGCTGAGTCCCCCCAATCCCCAATATCACCTCACAATAGCCAGGCCCTCAGTTCCTGGGTGAGGAAATGCAGTGGAGCTGTTCATTCCTCCCAGGGGTCCGAAAGTGTCAGGAGGACCCAGCGCCCTGTGCCCAGCGCTGCACAGACACAGGACGGGACAGTCTGACTCCCGCACCCGGAGCCCTAGGGCGAGTCAGTCAGATCACTGGCAGCAGGAGTGTATGTCTCTTATAAAGTGGGGCATGCAAATGAGGGAGACAGGTTCCTGTTTAAATCTGTGCCTCTCTCTGCCCAGGCTGCACCCGGAGACACAATCCGCAGCCCCTGGGTCTGTGCAGTGACCAGCCAGTCCCCTGAGAACTTTCCCCACCAACAACAGGGAAAATGGGATTTTTGCACCTTGTAATTTTCGCTGTAGCAGCTTTGGAAGATATTTTCCTCCTCTGAATAACTGGCAGAGTTAGAAGAATATTGTGTTCCAAGGCTGCGGAATTGCCCTTCTCCCTGCAGCCGGGCAGGGGCAGCAGTGACACACACACTGCTCCGGGCTCCGACAGGAGACCCAGCAACCCAGGTCACACAAACCTCCCATCAGTTTTACCCTTCCATTCCCGGGCAATGTGTCTCCCCTTCCTGCCCAGAGCCCCGCTGGGCCTGCGGTGCGGAGATCCCTCGCTTCATCTGTGAACCCCAATCCGGAGTGAGTCCTGTTCTGAGTCGCTCTCCCCTCGCAGACCTGGCACGTTGGCTCTCCCGGGCCCGTCTCTGTGTCAGACTCACAGGACAGCGTCTGTCAGTGTAAAGGGGACAAGTGCATTGGGGTTTGCATCAGACCCAACAGATGGAGCGAATTGCTCCTGGGGCCAAATCCTCCGCTAGTGTAAAGTCACCGCAACGGCTTCCACTAGACTCGAGTTACTCTGGATTTACACCAGGGGGCTCTGGCCCTTTCAGCAAACTGGGACGTTTATCGCATTAATGCAGCGGAAGGTGATTAGTTCATTATAACCGATATGGGGCCCCTCACCGGGGCATCTCCGCCCTTCACAAGCAGTTATTGTCTTTATCCCCACAACGCCGCTGGGAGTCCGGGAACTATCCCAGCCCCTGGTTCAGAGAGGGGAGACTGAGGCAGAGAGAGAGGTATTTTCAAAAGCTCCCGAGTTAGCCACCTAACTCCCGTGGAGGTGTTCTGTTATATCCCCCCAACCCACCCCACAATCCATTGGGCCCAGAGTCCTTCAAATCTGAAATGTATTTTCTCCTTCTGTTGTAAAATGAGGACAAGTCCCTGAGAGCGCACCCTCTTTGAACCTGAAATCTTGCCAGCCACTTTCACCTCTCGCCCCCACCCCCGGTTGGGTCAAGTCGGCCTGTATGGCCCTGCCTCAGTGGGTCCCTGTTTAAATACAAAGCTCTGATTCTAGACACTACAATATTCATGCAGGAATATCTCCTCCGCAAAGTCTTCCACAATATCTGCAAATAAATATGAAATCCTTACAGACTTTATCTTCCTTTGGCCTTCAGCAGGGAATGAATCTTTTCTCTTTATAACTCTGTCTCTCATTCATATATTTTCATTTATTCTGTAAGAATGGCCCTACTGGGTCAGACCAAAGGACCATCTAGCCCAGTATCCTGTCTTCTGACAGTGGCCAGTGCCAGGAGCCCCAGAGGGAATGAACAGAACAGGGAATCACCAAGTGATCCATCCCCTGTCGCTCATTCCCAGCTTCTGGCAAACAGAGGCTAGGGACACCATTCCTGCCCAACCTGGCTAATAGCCATTGATAGACCTAGCCTCCATGAATTTATCCAGTTCTTTTTTGAACCCTGTTACGGTCTTGGCCTTCACAACAGCCTCTGGCAAGGAGTTCCAAAGGTTGACTGTGCGTTGTGTGAAGAAATACTTCCTTTTGTTTGTTTTAAACCTGCTGCCTATTAATTTCAACTGGTGACCCCTAGTTCTTGTGTTATGAGAAGTAGTAAACAACATTTCCTTATCTACTTTCTCTACACTAGTCGTGATTTTAAAGACCTCAATCATATCTCCCCTTAGCCGTCTCTTTTCCAAGCTGAAAAGTCCCAGTCTTATTAATCACTCCTCATACAGAAGCCGTTCCATATCTCTAATCATTTTTGTTGCCCTTTTCTAACCTTTTCCAATTCCAATATATCTTCTTTGAGATGGGGCGACCACATCTGCACACAGTATTCAAGATGTGGGTGCACCATGGATTTATAGAGAGGCAACAGGATATTTTCTGTCCTATTATCTATCCCTTTCTTAATGATTCCCAGCATTCTGTTCGCTTTTTTGACTGCAGCTGCACGTTGAGTGGCTGTTTTCAGAGAACTGTCCACAATGACTCCAAGATCTCTTTCTGGAGTGGTAACAGCTAATTTAGACCCCATCATTTTATATGTATAGTTGGGATTATACTTTCCAATCTGCATTACTTTGCATTTATCAACATTGAATTTCATCTGCCATTTTATTGTCCAGTCACCCAGTTTTGTGAGATCCTTTTGTAGCTCTTCACAGTCTGCCTGGAACTTAACTATCTTGATTAGTTTTGTGTCATCTGCAAATTTCACCAGATCACTGTTTACCCCTTTTTCTAGATCATTTATGAATATGTTGAATAGGACTGGGCCCAGTACAGACCCCTGGGGGACACCACTATTTACCTCTCTCCATTCTGAAAACTGACCATTTATTCCTGCCCTTTGTTTCCTATCTTTTAACCAGTTCTTATGTTCTTAAGAAGCCTGGCAGATTTAGGAACCACAATCTCACTGGATTTCACTGGCGACTGGATGCCCAGCCACCTACCTGCCTCTGTTCTTCTCTGTTCCTTGTCACCGGAACGTTTCAGTGACTCACAACTAGTCCTGGATTTCACCCTCTCAGTCCACACGTGAAGCAGGGAAGTCTCGTTAACCCCGCTTTACAGACGAGGAAATGAGGCCCAGAGTCACAAAAGTGGAAATTAACCAACTTGGCTAGGGGGTTTGGGCACCCACCACCCACTAACAAGAGTGGGAATTGTGCACACAGAGCGCCTAGGTGGATTTACCCAATGGCAGCAGGGAGTGAGTGGGTGATTTAGGAACTGACCCTGCCACTCCTGTCCTGTCTCTAGGGCCCCAGGCAATTCAACAGACCAATGCACAGCTGTGCTGAGCTGAGCGTGTGGTCTCTCTGGGGTGTAAAGGGGACCCCTGTCCAAAGGGGACATCACCATATACTGAGCGCTCACCCTCTGCCGCCTCTAATAGCCACCCTGGGAAACCCTCATGCAAATCCCTGCCCCGAGGGCTCCTGTTAAATACCAACCCCTGGTTGTAGGAGCCTCAGTCTCTCCCCAGACACAGAACTTTCTGGTCCTGCCTTCTGGGGAGTTTCTCCATTAGCCGTCACCATGACACTGTCACTGCTCTGCTCCCTTTTCCTACTCGCCGCCCCATCAGATGAGTGTTTCATGGGATCCTGAGAAACACCGAGGTGGGGAATGCACCGGTTCCAGGTGAGAGTCAGCTCTGTTCTCCTTTCCCCAGGTGTCCTCTCCCAGGTGCAGCTGGTCCAGACTGGCCCGGGGGCAGTGAAGCCCTCAGAGACCCTCAGTATCACCTGTAAGGTTTCTGGTGTCTCTGTCAGCAGCAACTATTGGGGCTGGGTCCGACAGCCACCGGGGAAAGGGCTGGAGTGGATGGGGCGCATCCGGAGCACTGCAGACGGAGGCACCACAGATTACAGCTCGGCTTTCAGTAGCCGGATCACCATCACCAGGGACACCTCGAAGGACGAAGTCTATCTCCAGCTCCGCTCACTGACAGCTGCAGACACCGGCACCTATTACTGCGCCAGAGACACAGTGACACAGAGCAGAGCAGGGCCTGGCACAAAAAGAGGAAGCGAGTTCCGTGCAGACACTCAGGGCCCTTTTACACAAACTTCCCTGCTCCTGGTAGAAGGGGAACGTTCACTCCCCTGGCCATTATTATCACTGGACAGGGGCTGTCACCTCAGAGAACCGAAATGGGTGATGGGAATGATCTACAGCCCTTTGGAACCAATGAAACTCTCGCCTCTGATTTCACACGGCTTCGGTTGTTGTGGCCTTAAGAAGGACCTACACGGTGAGAGCAGATCCACAACTGGAACCAATGCTCACAGATCCACTGGATTCAATATAGCAGCTACCCCTATGTATGCCAGCTGACAATCTGAACCTTTTATTCAAACAGTTAAACACTCTAGTAAACACATGGGAGCTATTCGTCCAATGGGATTTGGGTGCCTAACTCCCTTAGGTTCCTTTGAAAATCCGAGTCTTTCATACGATGAGGCGCCATCTATACATTTAGAACTAGATCATCGTCCCCTTCACAGCCGTGTCTTTTATTCTGGAAAGAATTAAAGCCTCTAGGCTCAGAGTGTAAAAGGTTCCAGAGCATTTAATAGTCTAGTTAATATTGGATCCCTGCCCCCCAAAGACTTTATTATCTAGGTAAAAAACAGGAGACAACAGATGGGAGATCACAAGGAACAAAGATAATATTAGTCAGCATGATGGGCACTGGTCTCAGCAAACCACCGATCTAACTGTTCTATCTCTCTCTCTCCATCTCCCACCTCTACACAGACTCAAACACACACAGACACGTGTCCTAGCGCAGCGTGCAGGGAAGGGTGAGCTGGAGTGTGAGTGTATGTGAATCGCCCTTTCACTGAATTTCCATAGTAGGTGGTTGCTCCACTAATTGCTGATACCCACCGCAGCCCCTGCCCGGGAGCCGCCCTGACAGATCCAATTGACAGCATGGACTGGAACCTGCCCCACTCTGCCAGGCTTTCTGCGCTCTCACCTCCCCACATGTCCCATGACCGGCAAGAACCGATATTGGAAAGGTGTTTGTTGGTGTCCGGTTCTCAGAAAAAAAAAAGTCGAGAGTCCTCGTCTTCCTGCTCCCCCACCCCTCCAGACATCCGCTTCCGTGTTGCTGATATTGTTTTGAAAGCACGGATTCCATATGTTCACTGCGTGTACAGCGTTCTGTTCCTGCATGTCATGTCTGGGGCGTATCAGCCCGAGAGCAGATCTATCGAAAGGGGAATGAGGGTCCCCAGGCGAGCAGCCAGCAGACAAGGCCTCCAGCCCTGCGCTCTCTGACCCAATGAACCCTGACACCTCCTTTATGGGGCTGTAGCTTCTCTCTGCACGATCCCAATAAGCCCTAACAGACTTCCTCCCGGTACCCTTACTAGCCCACTGCCCTCAGCGCCAACCTTTGGGAGCTTCCTGTAATTAAGAGCAGCCGGTCCCCAGTTACTATGTTAAATAGCTGGATCTTTACCTCCCCCTGGGAGAGCAGCAGAAATTCTGGACTGTGATTGCAGATGTGAGGTGGGTTCCTTTAGCCATGAGGCCCCTTTGAAACTCCCAGCCCTGCGCTAGGAGCTGAGTGGTCTCTGCCAGGCCACCTGACAGGCAGGGGCAAAGGGGGCAATTGCCCAGGGGCCTCTCAGCCCAGCGCGGGCACTCAGGTCAGTGGGGACAGTCACGTGACTAAGGGTCTTAAGATCGGGGTCATTGGAACCGCTCAGAGAGAGACTGAGGCACTGGGAGAAGCAGACGTGGATTGGAGAGAGATGGGGGCAGGAAAGACACAGAACGCGACTCCCACTGAATAAGATAGAGCCTCATCCTTCTGTATCGGGGGGTAGCCAGGTTAGTCTGTATCCACAAAAACAACCAGGAGTCTGGTGGCACCTTAACAGATTTATTGGGGCATAAGCTTTTGTGGGCAAAACACCCATCTCTTCAGATACACCGACAGGGAGAGGGGGGTACCCCGGAGATAGATTCTGGCCCTTCTCTCAGCCACACTCAAAGAAACTGAGTTCACTCCAGGAAATAATTGGAGTCTCTTATAAGAAGGGAGATATGCAAATAATGGTGAGAGTTTCCTGTTTAAAGCTGTCTCTCTCACTTCCACGGCTGCACCCGGACAGACAATCTGCAGCCTCTGTCTCTGGGCAGTCACCAGACAACCCCCTGAGAACTCTCCTCTCCAAACACAGGGACAATGAGACTTTGGTTGTATCTCGTTCTCATTGCAGCAGCATTTGAAGGTATTTTCTCCCTTGCCGTGTGTTGGATAGTCAGGGGATCGTTATTCTGTTTCCCTACATACTCATGTTCCCTGTAATTCATCTTTATCCCCAGGTGTTCGGTCCCAGGTGCAGCTGGTGGAGTCTGGAGGGGATGTGAAAAAGCCCGGAGACTCTCTCCGCCTCTCCTGCAAAGCCTCCGGCTTCACCTTCAGCAGCTACTACATGGGCTGGGTCCGTCAGGCTCCCAGGAAGGGACTGGAGTGGCTCGCCCGGATTCACGGTTCTAGCATTAACTACAGTGACTCGGTAAAAGGGAGATTCACCATCTCCAGGGATGATTCCAAGAGTGAGCTGTACCTGCAAATGACCGGCCTGAAGCCCGAGGACACCGCCCGCTATTACTGTGCGAGAGACACAGTGCAGGGAATCCAGATACTGCTAATACAAAAACTGAAACTGCAGAATCTTCTTTCTGCCATGCGCCGCGTGGGGGCAGCACTTCCACAAACCATGCAGCACTGGGCCCAGGAACGGGATCTATAACCAGAGCGAAAAAACCTCTCTCGTCAGGTTTGAGATCTCTGTATTCATATATGATCACGTGTCCATAAAAACTGCCACAACTTAACTATCACATGCTATCACATGTCTGGCGCTCATCAGACACTGAAGTAAAACTGCAGACTGCACAAGAGAAATATTTGGGGGACCAATTGTTCAGTGTGAGAATCAGAACTTGGGCTTCCAAAGCTGCCTAAAAGTGATGACTGTCCAAATGCTTTTGTTGTTTGTTGGGAGATGGGTAGAATTGCTCTCAAATCCCTGTGAAAAACAATAAGATGCCAGTGTTGATCTAACACACACTTCAAAGGGTACATCAGGCTCCAAACACCTCTAGACTCAACAGAAAAACAGATTTTCCCCCCGATTCTTCCCTTTTCACTTCTCTCTAAGGGCCTGACCCACAGTCTGCTAACGCCAGAGGTGGGTCTTTCCATTCCCTTCACCAGACTGTATCTCAGCCCTTACACCTGGAGGGATGGGAGGGGATTCAAGGGAGCTCTTGGTGAACCTGTATGGTCAGATGGCCTCGCACTCGCTGGGCGCTGCCCAGACACAGAGTTCGCACCAGTCCGACTTCCTCCCTTAGAGCCACTGGCCAAATAACTCCAAGCATTCAGGGAAAGGGTTTGTGTCTCCTATAAGTGGGGGATATTCAAATAGGGGTGAGAGTTTCCTTTTTAAATCTGTCCCTCTCTGCCCAGGCTGCAGCCAGAGACAATCCGCAGCCCTCTGGTGTCTATGCAGTTACCAGCCAAACCCACCTGATCCGTTTCCCCTCCAAAACCAGGGAAAATGAGACTTTGTCTCCATTTCGTTCTCATTGTAGCAGCTCTGGAAGGTATGTTCTCCCCTGAGTGCCCTGAAGAATATTGAGTTGCTGAATATAACATCAATATGCTTTAAAGTGCCTTTATTTACAGGTGGCCAGCCCCAGGTCCAGCTGGTGGGGTCTGGAGGGGGAGTGGAAAAGTCATCTTTGGAGACTACTGGATAAGCTGGGTCTGTCAGGTTCCTGGCAAGGGCCTGGAGTGGATCTAAATAAATATGTGGAGATATACCTATCTCCTAGAACTGGAAGGGACCCTGAAAAGTAATTTAGTCCAGCCCCCTGCCTTCACTAGCAGGACCAAGGACTGATTTTTGCCCCCGATCCCTCGTGACCCCCTCAAGGATTGAACTCACAATGGGTTTAGCAGGCCCATGCTCAAACCACTGAGCTATCCCTCCCCCCAGCCTTGTATAAGCTACTGGGCCGGCAGTACTGTACATTACGCCAGCTCGATCCAAGGCCGATTCACCATCTCCAGGGACAATCCCAACAACCTGCTGTATCTGCAAATGAGCGACCTGGAACTCCAGGACACTGCCCTGTATTACAGTGTGTGACGAAGTGGGACTGTTCTTAATGTTTTCCTCAGTTTCCCCTATGCAGTTCTTAAGTATGCTCAGCCTGCAGCCGGTCTGGGGTTCCAGCCACTGGCTCTTGCCAGCCGGGGTCTCTGCTCCTGGCTCTGCTCAGCCCGCTACCGGCCTGGGATTCCCTTCACCCAGGCTGGGTTCCCTTCCGGCCTGGGGTTCCCATCACCCAGGCCGGCAGCGGGCTGAACGGGGCCAGCGGCCGGGACATCGGCGTGCCATTAAAAATCGGCTCGCGTGCCATCTTTGGCACACGTGCCATAGGTTGCCGACCCCTGTCCTACAAAGTCCTTCACTTGTGGTGTGAGGAGAGTCTGAGATATTTAAGTGCCTATAGAGGCAGATAGGAGCCTGGGAACGGAGTTGTAAAGGTATTTAGGTGCCTAAAGAGGCAGATAGGAGCCTTTGTAAACTCCATTAGAAACCTACGTGAGTTAGCTGCCTAATTGCCATTGCCATTAAAAAAAAGTAAGAGAAATTAAATATTCTGAGGTAGAGAATCATCTTTGCAGCGTGTTGATCTAGACTTGTTCATTTGGTCAGAGGGGACGAGGCATTGGACAGCTTTTTCTCACACACCACTGCCTACCTTTAGACCACCTTTACCACAACTTTGGCTAATAAGTTTTTCAGTCCCATCTTGACTGCATGCTTCCTTTGCACAAAGCAGCTTTCCCCTGTGCCAGCGATTCAATTGCACTGTTTAAAACCACAAAGTCTTCTTATGCCAAGTAACTCCCTCCCCCTTAGATATGCTGTACCCTAGGTCTGAAAGTATGAGAACTGGGATTCTAGACTCTTTCCAAAGAGAGAAGGAGGAGGATCCGTGCCCCAGGGAACACACAATGTAGAACTAGACAGACAAGTTAACAAAGAGAGGGTGGGTAGAGGAAAGATTTGCAACCAGCATGGAGTTGTATTAACAAATGTTATAGAAATACGGTAACAGCATTATAGTGAGATTGGGTTCAATTTCACCACTTCACACTTCCTCTTGAAACATTAACCTGGTAGGTTCAGGGTAATGTTGCTGGGACTGCAATTAAGGATTTGTGTTACACTGTTGGAGGAAGACAGAAGATCCCTGTGAGGTAGCAGTGTGAGATATCAGACTTGACTACCCTTATCCGGATTGAAACCATTGTTTTCTTTGTGGAATCTTATGCATTAGGTGAATTGTCTTTGTATAATGGAGATCTGCCTACCAGACTACAAGTGCATTAGCAGTGCAAACCATGCTATGCTGCCAGAAACCAAAGGGATTCTTCTGATAGAAGAAGAAGAAGAAGATGGAAAGTTGACCAGCGAAGCATTTCAGAGCGCGGCTTGCTGCACTTCCAAGGAAGCATTCACCCACATGGGCAGCTCCAAGTAACAGCTCATTTCTCTGGACTACAATTCTGAGAAGTGTTGAATCCCCTCGGAGCTACAGGGACAGTTTATGTAAAGAGGTTTCGCACGGTGACTGGGATATACACACACACACACAGTGATACAGACACCATAGAGCCCTGCACAAAAACCTTGAACATAACAAGCACATTTTTTCTCAGGCAAACGTCTCGCCCTTGGGTTTTTTGCCATTTTCAGAGGAAGTTACATGAAAAGACAGAAGAAAGGGCCAAAAAATGTTTCTCAATGTTTTTGAAAAAAAAAATCTTAATTATGATTGACTCTTTTAAATCCCTTCTTTTTCATTTTTTGTGAAGGAAAAGGGAGAGATTATGCATATGTTATTGCGTTGGTTTAATGATAATATTTTAAATTGTTCTTTTACCTTTGCACATTTCTTTATATGCTGTCGAGTGCACATGTCTAATTATCTATGCAGCGTTTTATCCTCATTAGTTAAATTAAAGAAGGAAAACATCCATAACTATTTTTATTATTTTCAGAACGGAGGGTCACCTTACTACATGGTCCCACATACGGCATGTTGCTGTTCTTTGGGACCCCTAATCAATCCTCCTCAACCCACTGGCAGATCTTGGCTTTGAGGAACGGAATTTGTTTCTGAAAGCAGGAAATTTTGGGAGTCAAGCATCAAAATTCTTCTGTAAGGCCCTGATCCTACAGAAACTGAGCACGTGTTTCAGTTTACACATTGGAACAGACCCACTGAAATGTTAATAGGGCTATCCAGCGGGACAGATCCTCAGCTGGTGTAAATTTTCATATTGGCTTCAAAGGTGCCAGGACCCTTTACACCAACTGAGAATCTGCCTCAGGGTGGAGGAAGTTGAGCATGTTTGTAAGTCTTTGCAGGACCAAGGATTCCATATTTTAATTATAAAGGCTCGAAGAGACAACAAAAATCACGCCTCTTTGAGCTAATTTTCTTGTTCTGCAGCTAAAATATAAATCACCTTTTGCATGGAAAAGGTTTTTGGTTTAGCACAAGATTACAGCAGAAACTGGAGATGAATAATTAATCTAACCCAGACTCAGACTAAAATAAATACACCCTAGCAGTTGTTTCAATTTTCTCTAGAGAGGTTCTTGCACAGCTGTATAGCACTGTGGACTCCGATGCTGTCTTTAAAGGGACCAAAGTCTCTCTAATACCAAGTAAGTGACTTAACCTTAATGCTCAGGAAAGGGTGTTTGAAAACTTTACATTTAAGAAAAAGTAATTTATTAAAGATTTTTGAAGGCATATTGAAGGTGAGATTAAAAATAACCCTGTGACTATGCAGGGATTCTTATTGTCTGTGCTGGTAGTGGTGGTTTTTAGCAATGCACACTTCAGATCCAGAGACAATAGGTCCTTCTGGAAATGTGTGTGTATAAATTCCCAGCTGCTGTCTGACTTTCAGTGACAGTTGGACATTCCTTCTTTCTAGAAGAGAGAAATTACATGAAAAATATAGTTAAAATAGTCATGTGGTGTTCTGCAATTTTAATTCATTTTTCCACTGCAATCTTCTAAAAATATTCTATTGAAAGGTTTCAACATTCATATTAAGTTCATACAAAAACTTGTTGTTAAGGTAGTTTTATAATTGCAGAAACAAACTTTCAAAAGTTAGCAAATGCCAGAATTAAGGTTGTTTGGGCAAAATTAACTCTTTCTCCTTATGCTACAACTTCTAATGAAATGATCACATGCTATTTTCCCCTACAACTCCCATTTTTAAGTTCCTATTATTATTATTACTAAAATCCTGGCTTCAAATGAGACTTAAGGAGCTCAGTCTATTCAGTTTATCAAAGTCTAGATTAAAAGAGGACTATATCATGTACTTATCAAATAGGTACTCTCTAGGTACCCACATACGGCAAAGATCATTGCTTTTAAGGCAAGAAGGGACCATTATGATAATCATTTAATTAAATTTCAACCACAATATTACCTTTCCAGGAGATCAAACACCTTCCAAGCCCTCCATCTGCATTATGGAGTCAGAAAATGAGAGCATTGCTGCTTGCCTGGCGAAAGATTTCTACCCTAAAGAGCTGAAGATATTCCTGAATTCTAACAGTGAAATTATATATGAAGCAACAGACCCGATCCTCACATCTAGTGGGAAATACAGTGCTGTCAAGATTGTCAAGTTCTCTTCAACTGAACTAGTGTCTTGCTACGTTCAACATAACGGCAAAATTATTAAGAAAACCCAAACAGCCGAGAAGCCGCCAGGTATGTTTTCAGGGTTTAAGGCTCAATAAGACAATACACCTTTGAGATTAATTCAGTTTTTATTTATCATATAGGATCACAGTGGAAGTTGGAATGGATTAGTGCATTCATCTAGTCCAGTATTCTGTCTCCAGCTGTTTCAAAGGAAATTGCAAGAAATCCTACATAAAATGTTTACTTAAGAAAATGTTTTGTGCCACTATTCAAGGACTCATATACTTCCAAAAAGGGCAGACTCTCTTTGACTTCACAGCACTATGGACCAGGCTAGAACTGTGCCCAGGGTGAATTTCCACGCTCTTGAATTTCAGATAGTTCAGTGGGATTATTATATATCTGTATAAATCATTTATTTTGGGTGCAGTTTGCTGTCTTTCTTTTAGATTTCACATCTCCTGCTCCAACGATCATTGTGCCCGAGCCGTGCAACATTTCAACCCCCAGCCTCGAAGGTTAGTACCCAAATGAGTGATTAACAGACCTACACTGCTGTGTGGAAGGGGAAACTGAGGCACTTTGCCTCATGGCATTGGTGGCTAAATGCCAAGACACCTTCATTTGAACAGATACTGCTATCTGCATTCTGTTAGTAAGACAACACCCCGACATGTTTTCAGGCACCTGGGGACCAGGAACTCCGGACCTTGCAAGAACACCTATGAATGACATCCTAGGGTTTAAAGGTACTGGCAGGGGGTGTGACCAGAGACAAACAGGGATTTAACATGTACTGCCTCCACCATGGACAGTGTCCAAGATTCTGGCAGTAAGTTCAGGAGGAGGATGTGACGTTGCATTCCATATGTTTTACTGTGACGGGTTCAGTCAGAGAGATCGCCTTGGAACTGTAACCTGATGTGCTGAGATTACCTCTGAGCCCATTTTCCACTGCCAGCCTGGGACTCCAGAACCCTGCCTTGTTGAGCCAGACATGCTATCCTGCTGTAACACAGACCCAGGGGCTGGGCCATGGCCCCAAAGCTGCAGACTTTAACTAAAAACAGCTCAGCAGGTCACCTATCTCCAGCACCTGGACACCCAGTTCCCAATGGGATCCAAACCCCAAATGAATCTGTTTCACTCTGTATAAAGCTTATAAAGGGTAAACTCATCAATTGTTCGCCTCTATAACATGGAGGGAGAGAGAGAGAGATGCACAGCTGTTTGCTTCCCCCAGGTATTAATCACTTACTCTGGCTCTATTAATAAACAAAAATGATTTTATTAAGTATAAAAAATAGGATTTAAGTGGTTTCAAGGAATAAAAGCCAGAACAAAGTAAGTCACAAAGCAAAATAAAACAAAATATGGAAGTCTAAGCCTAATACATTAAGAAACTGATTACAGGTCATATCTCACCCTCAAAGGTATTCCAATAAGCTTCTTTCACAGACTAGACTCCTTCCTAGTCTGGGCCCAATCCTTTCCCCTTGTACAGTTCTTGTTACATCCATCAGACATCTCAGGTGGTAAGCAGGGGTTTTCTCATAACTGGCAGCCCCCTTTGTCTTGGTCCACCCACTTTTATATCTTTGGCACATGGCGGAAATCTTTTGTCTGTGCTTGTACACACCTCTGCCTCATCAATGGAAAAGTACAAGGATTAAGATGGATTCCAGCATCATGTGACATGGTCACATGTCACTGTAAGACTGCTAGTCTCCATTCTTCCTGGGTTGTCCCACAAATACACTGGAAGGTTTGCAGATAAATAAACCATTTACAACCAATTGTCCTAGTGAATTGGAGCCATCAAGATTCTAAACCACCGTTAAGAGCCCACACTTTACATAATTATAATAGGACCTCAGAGCTGTACTTCTTATTTCTAGCTTCAGATACAAGAATGATCCATGCACACAAATAGAAGGAATATATTCTGTAGGTTATAACCTTCGTTATGATAACTTACAAGAGACCTTTTGAATAAAGCATTTTCCAGTTACATCAGATTCACACTCCTAAGCCTATTTCCATCAAACATATGGAGTGCAACGTCCCAGCGGTTTACTGTCTTTCTTTTAGATTTCACATCTCCTGCTCCAACAATCCTCGTGTCCGAGACGTGCAACATTTCAACCCCCAGCCTCGAAGGTGAGTACCCAAACGAGTGATTATGTTGCTGCAAGACTTTATGGCCAACAGTCAACTTGTGAGATGGGGCGGGGGGGGAGCTATTGACTTCAACGTCAGCTGAGAATCTGGCCCTTGCTGTGACTGGTAATTGAACGGTAAAGAACGTAGGACCAGGTTGTCCAACCTTTACTGGTGTTGGCGAGCAGCTGGTCACACAAGTGGACCCATTGCTGTGAATGGGAAGAGGTGCTGAGCAATGGTGAGCAGGGGTCCTGCAGTCTGGCTCCGAGAGTCCTGCTCCCATTGACGGCAACGGCCCCGGACTGAGAAACAAACATCTCCCCTGTGGTCTATTGCTACCATACGTTGTTAACTCCTTCCACATGGTCCCATTGCCCACTGACATCAATGACAATTCATCACATTCTTCTTCTCCTTCTCTAAGCATTTCGCATTGCAGAAGAGAGCTGCACCTTGCCAGCTCCACTTCCTTACTCCTGCTCTCTAGCACAGAGAGAGGCTTGGAAGGATTCGATTTTTTATCAGTAAATGTCGATAAACATCAGTTCACCTCACACACAGAAACCAACAACAGAACTATTTCTACTGATAGCAACTGAAATGTACAAAGTAAGGGAAGCAACATAAGAAAAATGCTGCGTGAGAATGTATTAGAGTTTGACTTACGGGTATTTACCTGGTATATTTTGACATATAATATTGACAATCTGTGTTTTAATGGTTATAAAGCTTTAATTTATTGAATCTCAAAATATACTGTCATTGAATAATTATTGTCTGACCCCCAGTCATTTCATACAATTGTGAAAAATATAAATAAATAGAAATAGAAAAAAAGCCATTGATGTTATCGGTCTAAATTATTTTAAATTATTAAATTATTTTAAAATATTAAAAATTATTAAATTTTTGAATTAAAAATTGTATTCTGACAAGTCTCTCTCTCTCTCTCTCTCTCTCTCTCTCTCTCTGTGTATATATATATATATATATATAATTAATGGTTATATTTGGCTTTGTGCAAATATGAATTTTCATGGGCAAACTACACCATTGTTTCATATTTTACAGATCCGAATGAGGAGAAAAACACAAAGACACTATCCGCTGCCCTGCTGGGTTTGGAAATTGTGCTTGCAAAGAGCATCGTCTTTAATGTGCTCATGATTGCAAGATTAGTCTTTGAGGTACGTGATACTTTGCGGTGCAGACCGGGCTCTGGCATTTTTATCACAATGTCGGCTAATAGCGCCTAGGGCAGGTTTTTTAACATACTAGTAAAAATGTAGCTGGAGCCTAAGTCCTGCCTACACTAGCAGGAAGAGAAGAGGTAGGAGGAGAAGAATTGTTTTGTGGTTAGGGGCTTGGGCTCCGTTCCCGGCTTTACCATGTTCTATGCAGGAGCGCCACCAGCTTTTTTGCCGCCCTAGGCAGCGGAAGGTCCCGCCCCCGAAATGCCGCCCCCAACAGAGGCGGCGGAAGATCCGGCCACCGCGGTCGCCGCCCCCGAAATGTTAGCGCCCCAGGCAACTGCCTAGGTCGCCTAATGGGTGCGCCGGCCCTGGTTCTGTGTCGGCTTGAGCAACTCCCACAGGATCTCTAGAATGTTCTGCCTTTAGTCTCTCTCTGTCTTGGGTGTCCATCTGTAGGTGGGAATAACAGCATTCCCCTACCTCACAGAGGGCTCGGGAGGAGAAATACATAAAAGTTCTCAGCCATTACTATTGGAGGCTGTATAAGTACCGTAGGTTGACAGCATGCACACAGTTGTACCATTAGTCAGGAAATGGTGGTTTGCAGTGTTGTAGTGGCCGTGTTGGTTTCAGGATATTAGAGAGACCAGGTGGATGAGGTAAAATCTTTTGTTGGACCAACTTCTGCTGGTGAAAGAGTCAAGCTTTCAAGCTACACAGAGCTCTTCTTCAGGTCTCTTTCTCCAACAGAAGTTGGTCCAATAGAAGATATTACCTCACCCACCTTGTCTCTCTGAAATAATAGGACATTTCTCAGAATGGTTGTGTAATCCGAGATCTCCTGTCTCTCGTGTGGAAGTTTATATTTATTAGTATTGCACTAGTGCCTAGTATAGGGCCAGCTGAGGTGAGGGATCCATTATTCTGGGCACTGCTCAGACACAGGATGAGAGACGGTCCCTGCCTATTGCTGACAACTGAAATAAAGAAAACAGATAAAAGGATCAATATACCCACTTCTCCCAGGGTCCTGGTGGATTCTCCATCACTGAAAAATGTTAAACCGAGATTGCAAGCTTTTCTAGAAGATCTACTCTAGGAATTATTGTGAGGCCGTTTTCTGGCCTGTGTGACACGGGTCAGACTAGAGGATCACAATGCTCCCTTCTGGCCTTGGAATCTGTGAATCTCTTGTTCTGTAATTGATTCACATGTGAAACTCTCACAGATGTCACTATAACTTCAGCACCTCTATGATTAATATGCAATTGGGATTTGCCATGTGGAAAAGACCAGATAGTTTTGCTGTAATAAAATAAATGAACAGAATAATTAATAACAATGTCATTGTTGTTGTTCTAGGTTCGCAAGAAGGAGCGAGGAAGGACCTGAGAACTAAAGCAAAATTTCGGTCATCTTTGTTTATATTAATTATATCCACTGCTTTTGATACTGACAATTAGTCTGCATTTATTGTTGCTATGAATAGATTTTTAACAAGCTAATTTTGCTTAAAGAATTGTAAAGTTACAATAGTGACTTCAGCATTAAGACTGGAGGAGAGTTTCTATTTTAAAGTTTATTTTGTATTCCCTCAAAACTTTCCCTGCCCCTTGAAAAAAATCCTATCTTTAGTGCAAACCTCCCATGTTTCTTAGGCAGAATAGGATGTTTGCCAACTAAATTATACTGATTGTGTAAGAATTTTTGAAAGAGTAGACTTTGAAAGATGATGGGCTTTTAAAAATGTCATCTAACTTTTTTGAATTCATGTATTTTCCTTGCCTATTTTTATATGATAGCAATGTTGTGTGTTGGTGCATGTTGCTTACACAATAAAAAATGTTGCACAACAAGAGTTGTTTCTTTTAATAATATTGAATGACTTGAACCTATAAATGGCAGGGAGGCTTCTCTCTCCAGAGGTGCTAGCTCCCATCCAGCTCCATGGTGTGGGAGAGACTGGTTCGGGGGGGCAGGGAATGGAATATGGGCCTTTCCTCTCTAGGGGCGCCAGCTGTCATCTCGCCCCAAGGCAGGGAGATTGGCTGGCTCCGGGGGTGGGGAATGAAATACAAGACCTTTCCCAGCTCAGGGTGTTGGTTCTGATTTCATCTCAGGTCAGAGAGATTGGCTGGGGTGAGTGAATAGGCTACAGGGTCTCTCTCTTTTAGGACATACCAGTCTGGCTGCACACTGCAGGGACTAGATGTGGGGCAAAGGTGGGAGTGAGGGAATGGGATTTGGAGACTATTTCAAAAAATGAATATAAAGAAATGTGTTAGTTTTTCCTTCTGCTCCATGAATAAAATGATGCTTCTGCTCTCTAAACCAGAGTCCATGAAACTCAGAGTGTTATGCAAATTGTGTCACTAACGGAAGGAAATTAATAAAATAAAAAGGTTCATGGATATTAGAAAAAAACATCTGGGTGCAGCAAAGTCAGGACTGAAGGTGGGCAAATAATTGAGTTTTTGGTTCAGTGCTTGTACCAAAAATAATAAAAAGTTTAATTTTGCATTGAGTGGAAATAACAGCTTTTCTCACCAAAATGAAAACATTTAATTTTGGGTTGAATACAACGATTTGTTTGACCTGATAGAAAACATTTCAGTTCAGTTTCACTTTTTACCTTTTAAAAATAGTTACATCTACCTAGCACCATTCTGAAACAAAAAGTCAAAATGTTTTGTTTCAAAAATGCCAAAAAATGTCCCCCCCCCCTTATTTTGGCTGAAACTATTTGCTGAATTTGACCCAGATTCATGAACAAATTTGATTGACTCAAAACTGTGTATTTTGGAGAATAAACTAGCTACAAAACCGAAAGCCCAACCCTCACCCCGCTCTAGGCAGGTGTGAAGTGCCTTAGCACAAAGGAGCTGGAGAAGCTTGCCAAGAGCCAAAGAGTTTCAGAAGCACGCTGGGGATTTAGGAGTGCAAATCCCATCGACTCGGAATAGAAACTGTGCTTCTAAATCCAAGCAGCATTTTTTTTTTAAATCCCACCCTCTTCCTGGTTCTAGTCAGGGCTTCTCTGCCCAGACAAATGAGGCCCTCTGCTCCCGAAAGAGTTTTCAGTCCAGGAAGACTGAGTAAGAAATCCAGAATGAGAATGCCATTATTTATCATGTCTATTATGGTCCTACCGAGAGATCGGTGCCTGATGGTGCTGGGCACTGAACATATCCAGTGAGTAACTGAGATCCGGGTCCCATTGTGTTGGGAGCTGCACAGACAGTCAGAGACAGCCCCTGCCCTGAAGAGCTTATAGTCTAAGTAGACAAGGGAGGTGGAATTGGCTAACAACACAAACCAGAGTGGGCAGAGTTTTGGTGCACACCTGTTATTAGATCTGTGCTTAGTACATTCCACCAAAGAGCTAAGCAGCATGAAAACCAGTCTCTGAAACTCAGCTCCCTCTGGGCTGGAGTTCATTTCCTGCTTAGCACAGACTAGTCCCCTGATCCTGCAGCTCTCGGAGACACAACCACAGCCCTGCGGGTCCGTGCACTTACCAGCCAACCCCCTGGGACCTCTCTCCAGAATCAGAAAGATGAAACACTGGCTCAGCTTCGCATCCATTCTATTCGCTTTCAAAGGTAATTTAATTGCTAAAGACGTTGGCGGTTCTTTTATTTATGAATCTTAATGTGTTTTTTCCATCCAGGAGTCCAGTCAAACTATGAATTTGTGGCATCCGGTGGAGAAATTAAAATGCTCGGGGACTCTCTCTGGATCTCCTGCAAAACCTCTGGATTCCACTTTGGTGGCACCTGGTTGTCCTGGGTCAGACACGCACCTGGGAAGGGACTGCAGTGGGTTGCCACAATTAGCAAAGACGGGGATGCAATATATTACTCTGAGTCTGTGAAAGGGCGATTCACCATCTCCAGAGACAATGACTGGAACGTGTTGTATTTGCATATGGCTGAGCTGAGACGCGAAGACGCTGCTGAGTATTACTGCACGTGGGACACGGTGTGCAGGAGGCAGTGGGAGCTCAGACAAGAACCGTGACTTGTGGTTGGGGGAGCAGGTTTCTGCTGAGGAAGCCAAAGGCCTGAATGCTAGAAAACCCGGATAGAAACAGGCGGAGTCTATCCACTCTGTGTTAACAATAGTACAGGGTGTGACAATGCGGTTCTGGCGGAACCCAACTGAGAGCGCCAACTCAGGACAAATTGCTAAAACAGGGCAATTACAGCCCAAGGCTGGGGGTTTTCCACCTCTAAGGCAAACCAAACCAGCCAGACTAAGACTTCGGTCTCATCCCACTGGCTAACCGCAAGTCTCACAAGCAATCTCCTTAGACACTCCAGTTTCCCAGTATTACCACCAGTGCCACACGTTATGGGGACAAATGGTTATGAAAACCAATACCCCAGTAAAAGAGAAAGGTCCTCCTGATCCCAAAGGACCAAGCCCCAGACCCCGGTCAATATACAAGTCAGATTTTACCCACAAATCACGCTGCTGCCAATCCTTTAGAATCTAAAATCTAAAGGTTTATTCATAAAAGGAAAAAGATAGAGATGAGAGTTAGAATTGGTTAAATGGAATCAATTACATACAGTAATGGCAAAGTTCTTGGTTCAGGCTTGCAGCAGCGATGGAATAAACTGCAGGTTCAAATCAAGTCTCTGGAATACATCCCCAGCTGGGATGGGTCATTCAGTCCTTTGTTCAGAACTTCAGTTTGTAGCAAAGTTCCTCCAGAGGTGAGAAGCAGGATTGAAGACCAGATGGAGATGAGGCATCAGCCTTATATAGTCTTTTCCAGGTGTAAGAACACCTCTTTGTTCTTACTGTGGAAAATTACAGTAAAATGGAGTCTGGAGTCACATGGGCCAGTCCCTGCATACTTTGCTGAGTTACAAGGCGTATCTGCCTTCTCTCAATGGGTCCATTGTATAGCTGATGGTCCTTAATGGGCCATCAAGCAGGCTAGGCAGAGCTAATCTCAGCTTGTCTGGGATGTCACCCAGAAGCATAGCATAAGTTTGCCATACAGACAGTATAGAGCCAATATTCATAACTTCAACTACAAAACTGATACACACATATAGACAGCATAATCATAACCAGTAAACCATAACCTTGTCCTAGACACCCCATTTGACCCCCTTTATACAAGATTTGGGTGCCACTACAGGACCTTGGTTGCAACAATGATCTATATGGTCCCAGTTTATGTCAATAACATCACACAGGGTTACCTGCTTCCATCCACTTTCTTTCTCTGGAACTGAATACCAAGAAACTTTTCCTTTCCCCCTGGCACAAGCTCTTTCCTGTCCCCTTGAGGCGCCCCAGTTCCCCCACACCCCTACCCCACAACCCCAAGGAACACCAAAATCCAAGCATCTCCCCAGGGTTTGTTAGGACTCCCACCAAAGGCGCTTATCTGTGCTTTATGATGGGGCAAAAGGAGATCTTGCAAGGTGTGTGGGTGGGTGGGGGTGTTTCCATTTTCCAACATGGGCTGGGTGTGTGATCAAAGAGAATATAAATTGTTTTATGTTTTTCTTGAACAGGGCACAAGGATTGGGTGTTTCTGACATGCTGGCTGTGCCCTGTGCATTCATGCATCCGTCTATCTATCTAGGTTGTATGCAGTGTTATTGGAGCCCTGTCTGTCCCCAGATATTAGGGAGACAAGGTGGGTGAGGCAACATCTTTTATTGGACCAACTTCTGTTGGTGAGCAAAACAAGTTTTTGAGCTAACAGACCTGAGGACGAGCTCGGTGTAGCTTGAAAGTTTGTCTTTCTCACCAACAGAAATTGGTCTATTCAAAGATATGACCTCACCTACCTTGTTTATCTATCTATCTGGTGGTATTAGAATATAAATAATATATACTAGTACTTGTGTTTTGTGCTGTTAATAAAAACCATATAGGACCAGACTGCAATATCCTTACTCAGGTTGAATAGTTCCATTGTAGGAATGTGGCTACTTTGGGGATAAAGTATTACCAACTGTAAAAAGATCACCGTGTTACCCATAGGAAGAGACAGTCCTTGTCCCAAGCAGCTTACATCTTGAACAGGCCAAAAAGAAAAGAAAAGAAAAAGGGAATGGGACCAGGATTCAGTGTAGTCAGCCCATGGGAAAATGAGCCCAGCTGTTGTTAATTCCATGAATATTATTATTTTTTCCCCCTCAGTCAAGCCACACAAGTCATGGAATATAAAATGCAGGGCTAGAGTTCATCTCACTTTTATAAAACAAAACATGTGCAAAATACAGAACTGAATTTCTTGTTTAAAGCCCATGATTTGCCTGACTCTACAGCTCTTGGAGAGAAAATCAAGACCAGGAGTGGTCACTAGGTGGCTGCAAGCGAAATGCGGACTGCCAGATACTTTTGAATGGACTTGAAATCTTTTTATTTACTTATTAATTATTATTATTTTCTCTGGAGTCTGGACCTGGACCAAGAAATCTGGACCCTGACCAAAAATAATTGATTACCCTGATCTAGACAACCTGCATCCCCTGTGTGTGCAATGAACAGCAAATTCCCAAGCGAACTCTCCTCAGAATCAGAGATGATATTATGGGTCAGTATTGCAGACATGGGAGATGCCCAAGTATTATTATAGAAGCCTCCATGTCTCTTTTTTTCTATCCAGGTCCTGGGGCTGGGCGACACCGTGGCCCGGGAAACTGGACAAAGGGAGAGGTGGACGGAAGGAGGGGAAGGGAGCCTGCTGGAGGGGTTTTTGGTTTCAGTTTTGTGCTGGGTGGTGGAACGCAGGGAACCCTAAGGCTGGGGTCTAAGCTCCCTGCCTCCCAGAAGGACTTGACTGAGGGGTCCTGGTTGTACCTACAAGCTCTGTTTTAGACTGCGTTCCTATTGTCCAATAAACCGTCCGTTTTACTGGCTGGCTGAGAGTCACGGTGAATCCCAGGAAGAGGGATGCAGGACCCTGACTCCCCCACACTCTGTGACACCAGTCAAAATTAGAATTTGTGGCATCTGGTGGAGAAGTTAAAATGCTCAGGGACTCTCTCCAGATCTCCTGCAAAACCTCCTGTCAAGGCTGTATCCCCACTTTGAACTTTAGGGTACAAATGTAGGGGCCTGCATGAAAACTTCTAAGCTTAACTACCAGCTTAGCTCTGGTCCCGCTGCCACCATTCCCTCCCTGGGAAGCCTTGAGAAACCTTTCACCAATTCCCTGGTGAATACAGATCCAAACCCTTTGGATCTTAAAAAAAGGAAAAAAAAAATCAATCAGGTTCTTAAAAAGAAGGCTTTTAATTAAAGAAAAAGGTAAAAATCATCTCTGTAAAATCAGTATGATTACCCTGTAAGGTTAATTTCCAAACTAAAGAGCTCAGAGGACTCCCCTCTAGTCTTAGGTTCAAAGTACAGCAAACAAAGATAAACACCCTAGTAAAAGGTACATTTACAAGTTGAGAAAACAAAGGAAAACTAATAGGCCTTGCCTGGCTATTTACTTACAAGTTTGAAATAGGAGAGACTTGTTCAGAAAGATTTGGAGAACCTGAATTGATGTCTGGTCCCTCTCAGTCCCGAGAGCGAACGCACAACCAAAACAAAGAACACAAACAAAAACCTTCCCGCCTCCCCCCCAAGATTTGAAATTATCTTGTCCCCTTATTGGTCCTTTAGGTCAGATGCCAGCCAGGTTACCTGAGCTTCTTAACCCTTTACAGGGAAAAGGATTTTGGAGTCTCTGGCCAGGAGGGATTTTATAGTACTGTACACAGGACAGCTGTTGCCCTTCCCTTTATAGTTATGACACCTCCGCATTCAGTTTTGGTGATTATAGGATGACCTGGTACGGAAACACTCCTGGAAAGGCACTGGAATGGGTATCAACCATTAGCTATTGGGCCAGAGATACAAAACATTACGCTGCTTCAGTGAAAGGCCGATTCACCATCTCCAGGGACAATCCCAACAACTTGTTGTACTTGCATATGACTAACCTTAGACCCGAGGATGCTGCTGAGTATTACTGTGGTTGGACACAGTGTGCAGAAGGCACTTGGAGCTCTAGGTCCTTGGCCACATGTATCATGTCCTTTTTCTGGTGGCTCGGCCACAAAAGGAGGACAAGAGCTCACTACTGCTACCATCTGAGAGAGTTGCTGGGTTGAGATCAGCTGGTAGAAGGAGGCAATAGCCTGAGAATCTGGGACTTCAAGCCCCTAGAGTGACCTCTTACCGTTATAGACTCCCCCCCCCCCCCATCATACACAGCTGTTTTAAAGTTCAGCGTGATAGTAAAGAGACCCCTTTTCGACCCTTCACCACACAAGAGAAAGCCGGCAGGATTTGTCATTAACTATTTATTTCTCCTCTCCTGGCTCCCAAACTGTTTCTCCTCCCTACTGCCGCCAGCCACCTTCGAGTTCTCCCTCTTCTCTCCCCGGCTCTGCTCACTTGAGTGCAGCAGCTCAGCGGATGGTCCAGCTTTACTCCTTCACTTCCCTTCTTCTTCCCTTCTTTGGGGGGCTGCATTCGCCATTGAGCAGGCTGATGGGAATCCCTGAGTGCTCGGCCTAGGCCAGGGGTCTCCAACACGCGGCCTGCGGGGCTATTTCTCTAGGTGAGCGGCTCCAGGCCAGAGCTCAATGCCGTCCTGCACCCTAACCCCCTGCCATGAGCCCCCTGCCTGCACCCCAACCCTCAGCCACACCTCGCACTCCCTCCTGCACCCCAACCCTCTGCCACACCTCGCACTCCCTCCTGCACCCCACACCCCAAGCCCCTGCCCTGAGCCTCCCGCCTGCACCCCACACCCCAACCCCCTGCCATGAGCCTCCCACCTGCACCTCAACCCCCTGCTGCACCCCAACTTCCTATCCTGAGCCCCCTGTCTGAACCCCAACTCTCTGCCACACTTCGCACTCCCTCCTACACCCCACCCCCGATCCCCTGCCGAGCCTCCTGCCTGCACCCCAACCCTCTGCCACACCTCGCACTCCCTCCTGCACCCCACAGCCCAACCCCCTGCCATGAGCCTCCTGCCTGCACTCCCTCCTGCACCCCACACCCAAACCCCCTGCCCTGAGCCTCCTGCCTGCACCCCAACCCTCTGCCACACCTCACACTCCCTCCTGCACCCCACACCCCAACTCCCTGCCCTGAGCCCCCTGCAGCTCAACTCCTGCCCTGAGCCCCCCCCGCACACACACAGACACCCCTTCTGCCCCCTCTGGGCCAATGAACTAGTCCTCAGGCGGCCGTCATGGTCATTTGAGTTTGAGACCCTGGTCTAGGCTCACAGGCCCAGCAGCTAAAGCCAAGCCCCACTGAGAGCAGGGGGAGATTAGCCTGGAGTGTCAGGAGTGGAGGCTTGGCCCATGCGGACCGGCACTGCCGCTGCTGCCACCTTCATGGTGAATCCTCCAACGCCTCGCCAAAGGGCTCTTCCACATTCTGCAAACTGGCCTCACGGGCTGACTGTCTAGGAGAACAGAAACCCTTTGTTAGAGCTGGAGAGGCTCTTGCCACGGCTCCCTGAGGGTCACAGTCAAACACCTGCGAGTCTCTAGGAGGCTCTCAAGCAGTTCCCTGCTCAGGCACTTGGCACCCACTAGTTTAGCGACGCTCCAGGGGGAAGGGAGGTGGGAGGGGCTGGCTTCTCCTTTTGCCTCTCAGTTAGGGCTCAGTCTATAATCAGCTTGGCTAGGCCCCAGGCTGTGCAGCCCGGGGGAAAGCACCCCGTTACAGGCCTGCTCTGCCCACTCCCACTGTTCGTGGCCTGGGGTCCTTGCTCCCCATTTCACACCTGCTTTCCACAGGGACTGAGGACACACAGGCCCCACTGACTGGAACTGGAGTTTGCTCGTTCTGGTGACTCTGACATTCAGAGGCTGACAGGTGTGGTGAGGGGGCCGGAGAAACCCCACTGCTGCAGGAAGTGGAGCTAGAGACCGGAGATGCCAGGTGATCAAGACTACCCGATGCTCTCTTCATGCCCCAGGGGCTGGAGTCTCCTGCCAGAAATGCTCTCAGGAGCCCAGGTTCGAGGACGTCTCTGGAGAGCCCCTTCCTAGGAAGGAAACCTGGGTGGTAGGATGATGGAGAAGTCTCTGTCCCAGAACTGGGAGCCAGGGACAGGGGAAGCTCCCAGACAGGCTATGCATCGGGGATGCCATTTCTCCCCCAAGAGACCCACACGCCCCAAGGAGTAAATGGCTCTTACCTCCATGAGGGACTGGGGTCTTCCATCTAAGCCTCTTTGAGAGCCAGCATTGCTTGCTTGGATGGGACGAGGTGACCTGTCCCCACTGCTCCCTGACGCGGCTCAGCTACAGGATGCGCCCGTCTGGGAGGCTGTGCCAGATCCCAGGGCCTGGCAGACAGCTGGGAAGGAGGCTCCTATTCCTGTCATACCTAGAGACCCCATAGAAGGGCCAAGGGGAGAATAAAGGGCAGGAGATGAAGCTAGCCCTGAGCCTCTGTCCCACCCCCACCTCCTCAAAAGTGGAGCTTTCCGAGCTCCAGTGGGGCTGTGGCCCTGACACAAGGGCCTTTCTGCACCACATGGGCGCAGCGGGAATGGGAGGGGGGTAGACCAAGGAAAGGGGGGAGGGGAGTGGGTGCAAGGGAAAGAGGTCCTGCCCCATATGAAGGAATTTGGGGGGCAGAGGGAAGAACCCTGCTCCATAGAGAGGAGAGAGAGTTTCTGTGAGTGCCGGGGGGCTCTATTTCCCCTTCCACTAGCTCTCCCTCTCGCTCTCCCACTCCGAGGGAGGCCACTCCGGCTGGCCCAGTCTGGTCCGAACCAGAATTTGCAGGGTAGCAGTGGGCCCACAATAGGGCTGGGCGGTTTTGAGGGGGTTGGGACTCACCACCATGGCGCCTCCCGCTGGTCGCTCGGGGAATTAGATCAGTCCATGGGGAACGCCCTCTGCTGGCAGCGTCCCATCCGTCTCTTGTCCTCCGTTGGCATCTGGACCCACGTTGCTCACTGCTTGAGAGTGTCCTTCAGGCCACTGCCCCTCTAGCAGTGCCCACTAATCCATCCTCACCCCATTCCAGGAGGCGGGGGTTAGTAACAGTCCTTGCACCTGTCTCGGTGGCCAACCGCAACCCCCAAAGTCTAGCCCCTTAGCTCAAGGGCCGGTTACAATTTGTCTCGGCCATCGGATGGCCAGGTGCAATACTACCCAGCCCGAGGTGCTGTCTCCTGCTCTGGAGACAGATCTTCCTCCATGAAGTTCTGGGACAGACTACCTACTGCTGTCCTGGGCAGCCATTATATAGGGCCTAGCCTAGCCCTGATTGGCTGGCTCTAATCTCGGCCCTGATTGGCTCTCAGTAGGCCCTTCCCTGATTGGCTGCTGGCTTGCACAGCCATTCTGGCCTACTCTAGCCCCCTCTCACATGGGGGTGGGGCAGCTGCCCCACCACAAACCCTCCCCCTTAAAAATGCTCACGGGGGAGGGGAGGAAAGGGTTCCTATCGCCCCAGCTTCCTTCGCAGCAGGACCTTCAGGGCATCTCTTTCCTCTTGCAGGCCCTCCAAAGTCTGGAGCCACCTGCTTCCCATCTCTAGGGTCTGGGTTCCCACTGTAGAACGCCTGATCCTACGTGGGTTCCTACTTCTGTTTGGGTTCCCACATGGGCCCTCCTGGCTCCTATGTGGGTTCCCTCATTTTGGTGGGGCCTCTCAGCCCCTTTCTCTCTAGGGGCCTCCGTCTTCCCCACCTCTTCCCTGGGGCTGGTCTCTGACCGAGCCCTTTTCTCAGACACTCCCCCTTTCTGCCTCAGGGGTCAGTGCCTCTGTAAATGTCCCCCTTAGTGGCAATGGAAGCACTTTCTGGGTCTTTCCCCTGCGATGTCCCTTCTCCTTCTTGTTTGGGCCCGAGCCCTAGCCCTTTCTTCTGGGCTGGCCCGGGCCTTGGGAGTCCTGTAGGGGCACTCTCTCTTCAGGTGCCCTGGCTCCCCACAGACCCAACAAGCTGGGGACCCCCATTACTCTCACAGGGGGTGCCTTTTCTGGGTGGGGCCTCTCTGCCCCCTCCCAGTAGGGACTCTTCCTCTTTTAGGGTCCCCATCGCCTGTAGGCAAAGCAGTTCAGCGGTCCCGGCCTCTCGCACTTAGTGCCGGATCTCTTGTTTGGTCTGGGTGCCGACTTCCACAGCAGCAGGAACAACTCCCTCTGCTGCTCGGTGAGCCGAGCCGCCCAGGCCCTCCAATAGAAGTCTCTTTTCTCCACCATTTTGTATCTCAATGTGGCACAATCTGCCTAGTCCGCTTGATGGTGTACTTCTTCAGGCCACTGCCCTCTGGCAGTGTTCCCTAATCCATCCTCACCTCCTTCCGGTGGGGGAGGGAGGAATCAGGTTAGCAACAGTCCTTGCACCTGCCTCAGTGGCCAACCACAACCCCCAAAGTCTAGCCCCTTGTCTCAAGGGCCGGTTGCAGTTTGACTCAGCCACCGCATGGCGAGGTGCAGTAGAAGAGGGAAGGGGGGGACCCAGGCCCACCCACTACTCTGGGTCCCCACTCAGGTATCTTCCAGTGGCAGCCTCCCTGCTCTCCCCTTGTCCAACTATCCCTGGGCCACTTCCCCTCCAGGCCCTCTATATCAGGGCCCGCAGTCTGGCAGGTCTTCAGGCCGGAGCTGTAGTATGCTCCCTTGAGCCTGCCCAGCACTGCTCTTTCTGAGATGCTGGTCTCCTGCTCTGGAGACCGACTTTCTCCCATGAAGGTCTGGGACAGACTGCCTACTGCTTGCCTGGGCAGCCTTTATATAGGGCCTACCCTAGCCGTGCTTGGCTGGCTCTAATCTCGGCCCTGATTGGCTCTCGTTTGGCCCTTCTCTGATTGGCTGCTAGCCTGTGCAGCTGCTTTGGCCTACTCTAGCGCCCTCTTGCATGGGGGTGGAGCAGCCGCCCCACCTCAGCGATCAGCTGTCGCAACCAGGTGCGGGGCCGGCTCCAGGCACCAGCGGAGGAAGCACACGCCTGGGGCGGCATTCCGTCCATTCCTGGGGCAGCACAGTCCGGGCGACTTTTTTGTTTTTTGCACTTCGGCAGTTCGGGCGGCGGCAGTCCGAGCGTTGTTGTTGTTGTTGTTTATTGTCTGCTTCGGCAGTTCGGGTGGCGGCAGTCCAAGTGGTTGGGGGTTTTTTGGTTTTCTTTTTGCTCGCTTTGGCAGTCCGAGCGTTGTTTTTTGTGGGTTTTTTTGCTTGAGGTGGCAAAAATGGTTGAGCCGGCGCTGCTGGACTGAGGTCGCTCAAGTGGTCAGCCCCTCAACACAGTGTATCGGGGGTGGCTCAGGCCTGGGCGGGGCCCAAGCACCCCACAAACCACCAAACTTCAAGGGCGGGCCCTGGCCTGGGTGGAACCCTGGCAGCCAGCAAACAGACAGACTTGACAGGGCTGGCTCTAGCCTGGGCGGGGCCCCGGTGGCCAGCCAACAAACAGTTCCTGTCCTGGGCTACAGCCTCCTTGCACCGTGTAGGGGGTCAGCCACCCGGGGTGGGGTGGCAGGGGGACACGGTCCCACCCTCCTCCCCCGCGTCCCAGCCCAAGGCGCTGGCAGGGGCAGGATTGGTTGCCCCTGCGTCGGCGGGGATCCAGCCACAACACGCCGACTGAGTCGCGCCGGGCTCTGCAGCCAGCAGCTCTCGGGCTGTCCCTGGGCTATTTCCTGCCTCCCCGGCCGAGGTTTGGTAGCTGTGGCCTCCAGGCCTCTTCCGGCTCCTTGGGGTAAACCGCAGTGGGGACTCCGGGCCAGTCCTCGTCCAGGCCTGGGGTTAGGGGCCTCTGGAGAACAGGCCAAGTGTCCTCCTCTGTTGCAGGCTGTCCCCCAACTGTGGTGCAGGGCCGGCCTTTTATATTTCCGGCCCCACGCCCCGGTTCTTACGGCGAGGGGGGCGGGGCGATATAGGCTCCGCCCTCCAAGGGGCGTGTAGGGGATCCCTCGCTCACGTGGTCGGAGGGAGGCCACTTAGTCTCAAGAGAGTGTACCAGAGTCTCTGGTGGCCATCAACAAACAGTCCTTCAGGCGAGGGGGGCGGGGCGATATATTCTCCGCCCTCCAAGGGGCGTGTAGGGGATCCCTCGCTCTCCTGCTCGGAGGGAGGCCACTCAGTCGCAACAGAGTCTACCAGAGGCCCCGGTGGCCGGGCAACAAACAGTCCAACAGGTGAAGGGGGCGGGGAGATATAGGCTCCGCCCTCCAAGGGGTGTGTAGAGGGGCCCTCGCTCTCCTGCTCAGAGGGAGGCCACTCAGTCTCACTACACTCCCCGTTTAGAGGGAACAGGAGTTGCTGGTGGCCTTGGAGGCAGAACTCCTGCAGTGCCTCCGGCACTTGGCGCAAGTGCTGGATGATGTAAAGTTGGTTCATTATGTTGGCCGTGACGTCCTCCTGCTGCAAGGGAACGAGGACCTGTCAGAGACTCAGACACCCCCGCGGAATCAGCGGGAATTAAGGGCACCTGGGACCAGCAACATTTCCACCCAGAACCCGTGCACCTCTGAGGGATGAAGTCCCCCTCCTGACCCCCAGAATGGAGTCTTGTTGTCCTTTCAAGGGATCTCCAGTGCCAACAACCTCCTTGCAGGGGGAGCTCCTGCCACCTCCCACCCAGTGCCCCTGACAGCTGTTCCACCTCCAATCCACAGCTCAAGTTCTCCGACCTGTCTCCTCCACCCCACCCAGGTTGGGCAGGGAGGGGGCTCTAGCGGGGAGGGGTGTGGAGGGATTCTGGCAGCAGTGAAGTAGGATGTGGGGAGCTTGAGACCTTTCCCCAAGTCATCCCAGCCACTGAGGCTGAAGCCACAGGATGGCAGCCCTGGTGAATGGGGCAGATCAGCAGCCCCTGCTGACTGAATCCTCCCGTTCTCTCTAGAGCGAGTCCAGCCCTTCCGGCAGCAGGACGAGCTTCCCCCGCCCCTGTGCCTCAGAACTGCCCGGTCAGTCGCCATCACCCCTCAGTCCTTGGCCTCCCAGGCTGCCAGTGAGGGGAACAACTCTGGGTGGTGGCGCAGGTGACAGGAGAGGCTCGCAGAGGGCACATAGAGGACTCTGCTGCCCTTCCCAAGAACAGAAGTCCGTGCTGAGGCAATGCTTGTCATTCATTAGCCTTGCTAACAAGCTGGGCTGGAGCTGCTCCGGGGACAAGCTGGCTCCCTCCTGCTCATGGAGGTGAATTCATCTCCCTTCCCAGGAGCAGCTGCTCTCACTCTCATTCCCCACCAGTCACCTTGCTGCCAGGCCGGGAATGGCCAGAGGATGGGAATGAGACCTGGGCCCCGCCCCAATCTCCTGAGTCTAACGCAGCTGCTCACCTTGCTCCCCATCAGCTGCTCGGCTTGCCCCAGGAGGGAGTAAGTGAGGAGCAGCCCAGCCTGGCTGACACGCAGCAGGGGGTCGTGCATGGCCAGCACTGCTGTCTGCAGGAAGAAACTTCTCTGCCCCTCCGAGAAGAATTTGGCAAAAACCTGAAACCAACCAGATGTGAGGCTTCAGCAGATTGCCCCGAACCAGGCTCCAAATCCTGGCCTAGAACGGCAACTCCGTCGCGTGGCTCCAGGAGGCAGCCACCTGCCCTGCAGAGCTGTGCCATGCCCTGGCAGAGTGTCCTTACCTCCCCCACCCTGGCGGTGTTCTTGTAGCCCAGGAACCTGCTGTCCTGGTGCCAGTCCCAGCACCAAAGGTCTTCGACCTCATGGATGTTCAGGTCTGGGAAAGAGAGAGACACATACACATCGGTCATTCTGGTTGCAGGGCTTGTGTCCTTCCAATCCCATTGGGGGCTGCACAGTGGGCAGAGCCCAACAGAACTGCGGGGGTGGTGGAGAACACAGAAAGAGATAGAGAGAGACTGATCCGCCAGCTGGGGTCACTCGGAGAGAAATTGGCTGGGGTCCCAGTCTCACTCGTCTAGCCGGGTTCCTTACCCCTCTGGCGCAGCAGGAGCTGGTAGAGCCGGTAAACCCCCTCCCTGGCCTGCTGGCTGATGTCCTCGTCTGGGTCACCGACGAACAGAGCCAGCTGTGCCACGTGGTGGCCCATCCTGGGGAATTCGGCTGAGTTCTAATGGAAGGGAGAGGGAGAGGGGACTCCATCAGCATTTTCCTGTCAGCTCCCAGTCCCCACCTGGGCCAGGACTCTCCTTCCCCTCAGCCCCTCTGCAGGAGATGCTAGAGGATAGGAGCTAGAGCTGAATCCTTAGTTATCTGTGCCCGCAAGGGAGCCCGGAGAACAGGGATGCGGGCAGGGCCCTCCAGGAGGATTTGCTTCCCCAGCTGCTCCAGGATGACAGGAAGGCAAGAACCTGGAGCCTGCTCCCCTTACAAGCGAGAGTCGCCACTTAACCAGGACAAGAAGAACTTGACTCAAGCCAGGCTCATTCTCTGCTCTACCTCTGCCTCCCCAAGAGGAACACTCCTAGCCCACAGCCCCTGCAGCAGCAGATCCTCCAGCCCGTTGGAGCCGCCCCCCTACGCCTGGAGTCAGGAAGCTGGGCTCAGAGGCCACTTACGTCAAAGTCAGGGAGGGAGATGACGGACGTGAGCAGGGCCGCGCTGCTCCTGATGGCCCTGGCTCTCTCTCGTGGCACCCTGGACACGGTCCAGTAGTGAATGTGCTGTGGGGAAAGGAGGCAGCTCAGGATTGATGGGGGGGGGGGGTGCATGTGTAGTGCTAATGGGCCCCCCCCCATCCCCAGGGGGCTGAGACATTGCATGCGGTGGGGGTGGAATATCTGATTCATTGACCGCAGAGCTTTAGAAGGGGACTCTTGCCCCCAGGACGATGCTTGTATCCTGCAGGTCACAACTTGTCATTGTCTCTCTAGATTGGGACAATGCTCGGTGTCGGGGCTGGTCCCATCCTCCCTGAACTGCTGATTCCTGAACAGCTCCCCAGGAAGGAGACAGACCCCTCCCCCCTCCCTGGCTCTCAAGTCCTTGGCTGGGTGAAGGGACTGAGTGTGAGCACAATCCCCCCAGGAATCTCGGGGCCCGTCAGAGACAAGGGCTGATTCTCTGGGGCCCTCCTGTTTCTCTAGGAATGAGGCTGTGGCTCTTTTCTGAGGACCATCTTCTGGATCTCCCAGGAGGGGTTCAGACTCTCACTCCCCAAGCCAGCCAGCGGCCCTGTGCTTAGTGCTCGACACAACCAGGCAGAGCTCTGGGTGAAGTCCCAGCTTCTTCCTCTGTCCTTCAAGGAGGAAGGGCCTGACCCTGCATTGCACTGACTGCCCTGACCAAGGATGGCCACTGGGGGCCCAGCTAGGAGGACAGACTGGAAAATGGATCTAAGAGTCAAGGTCAAATTGCCCCCACCCCCGCATCGGGCTCACCTCCAAGATGTAGTGGAGCTTGTCCGTGTCTGGGGTCTTTGCCAGCAGGTTCCCCAGCATGGCGTCCAGAAGGTCTGGTATGACCCTATGCAGATCCTGCAAAGCAAGGGAGAGCCCTGGGTCAGAGTTAGGGAAACTGGGGCTACACCTGCCACAGGATGGGAAGAGGGGTCTCTGGGAAGCACTGGTGAGACCCCCAAACACATATCCTGGCCTCTCTCATTCACATCCCACTGCAGGCAATTAGCAAGGATTCGGGCAGGATAACAGCTGGCTGATCTACCTGGACTTGGTTGGTGTCCGTCTGCGTGCCCAGGGTGAACACGGCGTGCAGGGTGGCTTGGAGGAGGTGGGTCTCCAGCTCCGGCTCCAGGGCAGGTGTCATGGTGCTGGCAAGAGAGAGGAGCCGGTATTAGACTGTGCAGTGCGGGGGTGGGACTGGCACCGACACGGACGTGAAACTGCAGGGAAATAGGCAGAGGCTGGCGAGAATGGAAACTGAGGCACCGAGCCAGGGAATGATAAGGCCAAGGTTTCCCAGACCGACAGTGGCAGGGCAGGAATGGCGCCTGTTCCCTGGACCCTGCTGCCCCTCCTGTATCTGATCCTGGGAGTCAGCCTCTCCCCAAAGCCATTGCAATGTCCTGGAGTGCAAAGAACAGAGCAGCCAGGAGAGGGAGTGACCCTTCCCCCCACCTCTGCCAGAGGAGCCCCCCTTGGGAGGTGAGCTGGGAGTAGGAGGGGCAGTGACTCCCAGCCAGGGGCCTGAGCAGCACCGGGGTTAGGGGAACCGGGCGGGAGGGTCTCGGTACCTGAGGTTGGCCACAGCAATGAGGGAGTTGGCCAGGACGGCGCCGGGTGGAGAGTTAGGAGGAAGCTCCTCAATGAGCTCCTGTGAGACGCAAAGGAGACAAAGGAGCGTGTGAGATTCGGGCCTCACGGACACTCCCCAAGGAGGAGATTACACAGCCAGCAGGATCCCCCCAGCTGCCTCCCGCTCCTCCGATTCCTGTCCACAAGTTCTCCCGTCTCCGCTCCCCAATCTTCAGCCCCAGCAATCCCTGCCCTCAGCTGCCCTCCAGCACCAGCCATCCCCCAACCGTCGGCCCGGGGAGACCCCTGCCCCTCCCATGTCTCTGTCCACCCTCCAGCTGCCGGGCGCCGTGTCTCACTCACCACAATCCTCTCCGCCACAGCCGCCTTCGAGCAGTGTGGCTCCAATGTGTAGTCCCCTCTCTGCTGGGCAGCGAGGCACGCGACGTAGATGGCGTGCAGGAACACGAGCTGCTGCACCTGGTCCTGTGCCCACCAGGAGTGGGGTTAGGGGAGAGAGAGCCAGTTAGCCAGGGACCTCCCTGCCCCAGCCACACCAGCTGCAGGACTTAGGCCTGAATGGGGGATAGTGGGGACCTGCCTATTGTCCAAATCACCCACGACTCCTCAACAATCAGGGTCAGTAACTGGGACAGTGCCTGTGCGGGAGGAGACCCCGGCTGGTGTGTGACAAACACCCCCATCTTGGGGGTCCCAGATCATGAAGGAGAAAGGTCCCCATTAGGGCCAAGACCTTCTGCAGGGGTCAGGATGCTGGGAAGGAGCAGGACAATCTCAGTTGCAGCACAGCTGGGGAACGTTTGTACCTTTTCTCGGGCATGGAGCTGCTCTCGGATGTTCATGAGAGCAAACTCCTCTGTTACCAAGTCTACCCGTTCTTCTTTCTCCTCGTCGTCCTCGGAGTCCCTGGCGGACGCTGCACCAGGGAGAGAAGGGGACAGGGTGACTCCTGCTGCCACTCGGGGGAAGGACAGGGGCATGGTTGGACAATGTGTCCCCTTCCCACCTCCGGGACATAGGGCAGATTGGGCTCCACACTCCCCCCTCTCAGTGATGGCATCAGCCCCCAACTCTTTCAGGAGCCCATAGCAAAGAGACCCTTCCCACTGTCCTGGACTCCCTTGGAGGTGCCTCCCCCCACCCCCGCCCAATGGAGCACCAAGGACCAAAGTGGCAGCATCTAGTGTCGGTGGGGTTCACATGGCTCAAGCCAGAGACCTGGGCTGGAGACCCGCCCCCATAGAACTGCTCGAGGGCCTGGGCCCTGGCTGTTCACAGCCCCCTTCTCACCCCTCCCTGAGCCCAGCCTGGCTCCTCACCTTGAACGAAGCAGAAGCGTCCGTCGGCCAGGCCGCTGTCCGAGTCGCAGGCGCTGCTGCTGTCGGATGGGGAGCGGCCCGAGCTGCTGGGGCTGGCAGAGGGATCCTCCACCTCCTGCCCGGGGGAGGCTGGAAGGTCCTCACTGTCCGAGCAGGGCGATGGCCCCTGTGGGAAGTTGGGGCTGGGCTCCTGGGGCCGCTGCTGCCCACACAACAACAAGCCCCAGAGCCACCCTGCCCGGTTCCGCCCCTGGGCTGGGTCCTGCCTGCCCAGCCGCAGCCTGGCCCAGCTCCAGTTTGGCCTGGGAGGTGATGCTCCCACCTCGGCGCCTGTGCCGGGAGTGGGTTTCCTCCACCAGAAGGCTGGGCACTTCCACCTCCTGGCGCGGCCGGGAGCTTCTTCCCCTCCAGCGGGGACGGAGGGGCCGCTCTGCTCCTGGGGAAGATGGTGGCTGCTTCCCTCAGGCTCTGGGGCCATCTGCAGAGCCTTCTTCCTGAACCTCCTCAGGAGCCTGGCCATCCTGGAACCCAGCGGGGAGCAGGTGTGAGTCTGGGTTCAAGGCAGCCGCTCACTAACCAGCCTGTTTGGTCCCTCCCCATCCCTGCCCCAGCCGGAGCAGCTCCTGCTCCCCCCACGGGGGTGCAGGGAGGGCAAGCTACCCCCAGTGGCAGGAGTTCATTGCATGCTCTGCTCCCCCTCAACGCTCCCCCTCGTCATCCCTGGGGCTGCAAGAACTGGGGAGTCTCGTCCTTTTCGAACACTGGGGTCAGTCACAAAGAAACTGGTCACTTTGGACAAGCAGCTCCCTCCTGCGACCCCAGACCACACTCACACCCCCCCCCCCCCCCACCTCCCGCCCAGGCTAGAGAAGGAACAGAACCCAGGCAGGGCCGGCTTTAGGCCGATTCGCCCGATTCCCCAGAATCGGGCCCCGCGCCTAAGAGGTCCCCGCGTACTCACCCCAGCGGCAGTCGTCCTAGGGGGCCCCACTCCCCGTGCCAGAGCGCTGGCCGGAGCGCGGCAGCCCCGCGGCCCCGCTCTCCCGGCTGGAGCTCCGGCGGAGCGTGGCAGCTCTGTGGCCCCGCGACCCAGGCCGGAGCGCGGCAGCCCTGTGACCCCGTAACCCCGGCTGGAGCTCCGGCCCGACCACAGCAGCTCCGCGACCCCGGCTGGAGCTCCGGCCAGTCCCGCGGCCCCGCAGTCCCAGCCGGACCGCAGCAGCCCTGCAGCTCCACGGCTCCGGCCGGACCGTCGGCCAGACCACGGCAAGCCCCGTGGCCCTGCATTCCTGGCCAGAGCGCCATCCGGAGCGGGGCAGTCCCGCGGGGCCACCTCCCTCAGCCGGCAATCCGAAGTGCCGCCCCAGGAATCGGGCCCTGCACTTGCTAAAGCCGACCCTGAACCCAGGAGTCTGGACTTCTCCTGGGAAACCATTCCCCACTTCAAAGTCCCTAGGCATAGCAAGGCCAGGGCCCCCTCGGTTCCCATTGATTTCCATGCTCAGCAGCTCACTGGGTCTGGCCCAGCTCACAGACTCTCAGCCTGGGGAACAGTCTCCCACAAGGGAAGGGCTGGGAGCCCCATTGCTGGGACCTTGCCAAACACACTGGAGACGGCTCTGGAGACGCCCCTTCCCGGTCTGAGAGCGAGGGGGTCCTGGGGGCTGTTTGCAAATCCAATCTCCTTTGGGAGAGATTCTCTCCCCCTCTTTCTGCCTCTCCCCAGACAGACAGGGGATGCCGCCGAGGAACCCTAATGCCACTCACTTGCTCTGGTGACGGAGCGATGGATGGAGGATGTTCAGGGTCGTCCCTCGCCCTTCTCCTCACTCTCCAAGCCCAAGGCAGGCTGGAGAGGGTGGTGGTGAGCTGAGGAGTTACCCTGCCCAGGAAGCAGGCAGGGTGATGACACGGGGCGATCGGCTGGCTGTGAAAACAAGAGTCTGTCTTATTGTCAAGGGACGGAGAAATTTGGCCAGCAGCAGGGGGTGCAGAACACCGCCCTAGTGCGGGGATGACAGCGCGTCCGGGATCCCGACATCCCAGCACTTTACACACCTTCCTGGAGCCTCCCAACCCCCCTCGGCTGTCGGGACTGCGACCCCAACCCCACTGGTGAGAACCAGACCTGGGGAGGGGAAGCTACTGGCTCAGGGTCACACCAAGTGTCAGAAGAATGGATGGGACCCAGCAGGCCTTCTTTCCAGGCCCCTTCGCTAACCACTGCTGCACGCTCCCTCCCACAGCTGGCAATTACAACCAGGCCCCCATGTCCACTCCCCCTGCCTTTGAGAGGGAGTGTGCTCCGCTGGAGTGACTGGACCAGGGGATTGGGAGTCAGGACTCCTGAGTTCCATTGCTGGGTTTCCTGTTGCTTCCACTGCTGGGGGTTTTCCTTTCCCTGTGGGACTTTGAGCAAATTGCTCCCCCCTCTCTGGCTCTGTCCCCAGCAGTCAAACGGGGATTTCATACTTTCCCACTATTGGAAAGTGCTGGGAGAAGCCCCCAGCAAAAGCTGATCTGACAGCGCTAAGCAGCATCTGCCCATTCAAAGTCGGAGCGCACTGCCCAGGAGGAGGAGGGGTTGGCTCTGGGGTTTCACTTCAGCCCAGTCTAGAGAGAGGGGCCCAGCCATGGAGTCTGGCTCAAGAAGACCAAGTCTCCAATTTGTTAAGGGCGTTTTGAATTCCAATCCTGTGCTCCAAAGTGCTTGGTATCATTTGCAAATTGTAGAAGCATGCTCTCCACTCCATTTTCCAAATCCTTAAGGAAAATGTTGAATAGTACCGGCCCCCGGACTGATCCCTGCCGGACCCAGTAGGTACTGCCTCTCCGTTGGACAGCCAGACATGGAGAAGGCCTCTTGGAGTCTGGGCTTTCAACCAGCTCTGCACTCCCATTACACTGATTACATCTAGACCACATTTCCCTCGTTCGCTTGTGAGAATGTCCCATGGGACTGTGTCAAAAGCCTTAGAAACACCAAGAGAGATCACATCTACTGTTTACCCATCTCCACTAGGCCTATAACCCTGCCAAAGAAGGAGCTAGGATTGGTTTGGAATGATTTGTTCTTGACAAGTCCATGTTCTTTTTCAGGGATCTCACACGAGAACTGGGGCACAACACCTGGTTTGTTAAGGCCACAAAAATGGAGGCAGGAACCTCTTCTCTCCTGCTGGCAAAGAACCCCAGGTACCTAAAAGACAGGGCCTCACATCCCTGAATGGGCTTTTAAAAAGACAAAGCTTAAAAAATTTGGGCCCAACCCTTTCTTGTTTCCGCAGACTAGATATTTTAGCAAACTTTAGAATTCCTTGGTGCTAAACACCGAGAAATTCCCCTTTCTCCTTCACAGAGGCTTTAACGCCCCTTATATCACTCAGGCTCACGACCGCCCAGAGTTCGAGAATTGTCCCTGTTTGCATTGGACAGATGGGGAGGAGCTTGAGCTACAGAGAAGGGAAGGGACCTACCCAAGGGCCTACGCAGGAAGGCGGTGGCAGAGCCAGAAAGAGAAGCCACCAGTCCTGACTCCTGTTCTAATGGACAACAAACCCCCCAGAGGCACGGCAGAGGGGAAAGTAAGCCAGTACGGTACGGTACGGTGTAGCGGCAAGAACCAGTACGCCGTGCCAGACTGTACCGGCTTCCGTGGCGGTGATTTAAAGGGCCCAGGGCTCTAGCCGCTTCGGGGAGCCCCGGGCCCTTTAAAGTGCCGCCGGAGCTCCGGCAGCCGGGCTCGGACTGGGATTAATGTGCCCGGAGCTTTGGCCGCTGTGCGGAGCCCTGGGCCCTTTAAAGTGCCGCCGGAGCTCTGGCAGCCAGGCTTGGGCGGGGATTTAAATGGCCCGGAGCTCTGCGGTGGCTGGAGCACCGGGCCCTTTAATTCGCCCCTGAGCCCCGCGGCTCCCAGCTGCATCTGCAGCTGGTAGCTCCGGGTGATTTAAAGGCCTTGGGGCTCCCAGCCACATCCGGAGCCCCTGGGCCTTTAAATCTTGAAAGGCCCCGCCTCTTCCGGTTGAGGCCACACCCCCGCTCAGGACTCCGACGGAACGGTAAATCCTTTAAGTTCCTTTTACCCCTGGGCAGGGGTAGAGCCCAGGAATCGAGATGATGGGGAAATTTCATTGAACCGTTTCTGTCAGATAATCCCATTCAGACTAAACCAGTTTGTTTCTTGAACTCATAACAAGTGGGATGAAAGTTCTTTGCAAAAAGATTTTGTTGCAAAACAAAAGCATCTGCTGTTTGTCACAGTGTGTTAAATTGTCTCCTCGCACACCAAGAGGAGACGCTTAGATCTCGAGAATTAGATAAGATGCCTGAGTCTGAGCTAAGTAGTTGCTGCTCTTATCAATTTCAAAAGTAAAAAATACAAATAAAATCGACTATTTCAGCTATTCTATTATGTCACAATCTGATCTGAGTAAACGTGATAGGACACCTCATCTTATGCACTGCTCCTAGTGACACTCTCCAACGGATCCCCATCCTCCACCCACCGTGAGGTAGGTAGGAGCGGATCATTATTATCCCTACTTGAAAGAGGGAGAAGCTAAGGCTGAGAAAGGAGAATTGACTTGTCTTAGGTCACACAGCCAGTCAGTAGCAGAGTTGGGAATAGGACCCAAGAGCCCTGATTTTCAAACTAACCATCGGAACTTGAATTTCATACATTGAATGACCTGAATAAAGTGCTCTCAGATGAGTTCCACACCAACAACAGTGCACAGTAATTATTCAGCAAGTATTTGAGGAGAACTGCAATGGCAGAGAGAATCATGAGCTGCTCAGAGACAATTCATGCAGAGAAGCAGCAAAATTCATCAAACCTAGAACTGCTTATGACTTATTGACTTGGTCTTAAAAGAGAACAAGGACCTGAGTCTCCTCCCTGTCAATAACCCCTGCTCAGCCAGTCAGGGTAGAGGGTGAGGACGGGAGGCTGAGGGTTCTCACCAGAGAGCCCAAAGGACGGCCCAGGTCACTGGTGGGGATCAGTGGCATAGCCAGGTTCTAAGAGCAGGGGGAGCAAACATTAAAAAGGCGCACCCCCTTGGCTCCTCCGGCCGTGCCGCCCCCCCCATGGCTCCTCCGGCTGTGCCGCCCCCCCCCCCCATGGCTCCTCCGGCCGTGCCGCCCCCCCCATGGCTCCTCCGGCTGTGCCGCCCCCCCCCCATGGCTCCTCCGGCCGTGCTGCCCCCCCCCTTTGCGTGCAGGAGGTCAGGGCAGGACAAGCTTCAGAGCGGAGCGTGGGCCCCGCCTGCTGGCGCCATGGTAACCCCTGACTAAGGCGCCGCCTTTGGAAAATGTGCTGAGGGGAAGTGGCTGCTTCCCCCCCAGCTACGCTACTGGTGGGGATCACTGCCGGGGCACTATTTCAGCCCCACATTTTTGGGTGGACCTCCCACTGTGGGAGCTGCAGAGCGCTCCCCCGCGACACACAAACACACACACCCTGGTGCTGGGAGGGGAACAGGGGAAAGGACAAAAGAAGCAAGAGAAGAAGTGAAAGGAGGGAGGGCTGGAGGAAAAGGTGAAACAAAAAGGACAAACCCCAATGTCCCCAGTGATTCTAAGGGACAAAATCCCGGGTGTGGAATAAAATTCTGCCTCCTTAAGCTCATGTTTTCCATGCCTAGAATTCAACTCCCACCCGATGGATCAGACTGAACAGGTTTCACACCTGGAGGAGGCTCTTACCTTCTACACAGGGACGTCTGCTTTCTCGTACAATCACGAAAAGGGAAGGAGAAAACTCGACAGAGGTTCCTCCTGCCGCTCACGTACGTGAACCCGAATGTTCTCTCAGTCCTCAAAGAGAGACCTCGAGACAGAGACGTGCTGAAGCAAAGCCCCAGGGGTCTCTGAGCTTTCCCGGGCCACTCGCCTCTGTCCTGCCTGGCTGATGTCAGCATCTCTCTGTGAGGTCACCACCTTTGACCAATAGTATGAGGTCCTGCAAAAGGCCTTTGTGATGTCACTGCCACGCCCCTCCCTTGCTGTGCTAATGTCCTGCCCCTGGCCAGGCACTTGGGAGCTTTGAGCTACTCCCTGTGGATCACCCCACTCAAGGCGTGTTCATTTTAGGAAGCGAGCCGACTAGACAGTAAAACATCAGACGCTGCTCCCAATGCCACACTCCGTTTTTCAGAAATTAGTAGACTTGATGGCCAGAAGAGACCATTAGAGCATCTAATCTGACCCCCTGCATGTCACTGGCCTCCTGTATGACACCATAGCTACTTTGGGGGCAAACACATTCCAGAAAGGCATCTAGTCTTCATTCAATGACATCAAGAGATGGAGAATCCACCACTTTCCTTGGTAGCTTGTTCCTGTGGTGAATCATTCTTGCTGTTGAATATGTCTTGATGTTTTTGGTCTTTTGGCCTTGAGATGAAAACCTTGTCTGTGTTTCTGGGACCTTGAAGTGAAAAAAAATCTCTTAATTTTTCTCTTTTCACCTTCCAGCCACTGGGTCTTGTTCTGCCTTTCTCTGCTCGATTAAAGAGCCCTTTAATACTCAATCTTTTCTCTCCATTAAGGCACTTCAACACTTCAATGAAGTCACCTTTCAATCTTCTTTTGATAAGCTAAAGAGGTTGAGCTCTTTCAATCGCTCACTAGAAGGCATTTTTCTCCAGCCCTCAGAACATTTGGTGGCTCTTTGCTGCCCCAGCTCCAATTTCACAACATCTTTTTCAAAGGAGGACACCAAAACTGGATGCAGTATTCCAATATCAGATTCACTGATGCCGTGTCACCTCCTGTGACGCTATTGACATAATCTGTAACTGTATAGATCACCGTTGCCACCACTGTTCTATATTTGCAGCTAATATTGTATAAAGGTTGTCGTGGAAGGGGTCTCTGGAGAGGTTCTGATTGGCTGATTAGAATTATGCTCTCTGTATATGTGTAGCACTTTTGTAGTTGACGTTCTGAATAGTGGCTCTATCCTGTCTGTATTTCAAACTTGTGCTATGCTTCCGGGGAACACCCCAGACAAGTTGGTGTTAGTTCTGCCTAGCCTGCTTGATGGCCCTCTAAGGACCATGAGCTATACAATTGACCCATTGAGAGAAGGTAGATACACCTTGTGACTCAGCAAGGCATGCAGGGACCTGCCTATGGACAGAACTCTAAGGTTTTTCTATGCCACATGCTGGATAGTGTGTCCTTGGGACAAAGAAAGCAAAGACCACATGGCAAGAGACTATAAAAGGCTGATGCCTTGTCTCCATCTTGTCTTCAATCCTGCTTCATACCTCTGGAGGGACTTGGCTAAAAAAGGAAGCTCTATACAAAGGACTGAATGACCCATCCCAGCTGTGGATGTTCCAAAGACTTGATTTGAACCTGCAGTTTATTCTATCACTGCTACAAGCCTGAACCACAACTTTGCCATTACTGTATGCAAGGCTGGCTTTAGGAAGTGCGGGGCCCCGACAGGGATGAGTAAAAACAAAAAAAACACGTAACCCCCCCCTTTCATTTCTTCCATGTATTATTTACTTTCCATAACTATATAAATAAAATCAAAATTATATATTACATATATTGCTTGCTGGAGGCAGAGCAGGGGCAGGGCGGGGACTGATTGGAGGTAGGGTCTGCCTGGAGGCACGGCAAGGGGTGTGGGGCTGGCTGGAGGTAGGGCAAGGAGTGCAGGGCTGGCTGCGGGCAGGACAGGGGGTGCAGGGCGGGCTGCGGGCAGGACAGGGGGTGCAGGGCTACCTGGAGACAGGGGCTGGCTGCGGGCAGGAGAGGGGGTGCGGGGCTGGCTGCAGGCCAGGGCTGGCTGGAAACAGGGGCTGGTGCGGGCAGGAGAGGGGGTGCGGGGCTGGAGGCAGGGCAGGGGGTGCAGCAGGGGCTGGCTGCAGGCAGGGGCTGGCTGGAGACAGGGGCTGGTGGGGGCAGGGGGTGCGGGACTGGCTGTAGGCAGGGGCTGGTGCGGGCAGGGCAGGGGGTGCGGGGCTGGCTGGAGACAGGGGCTGGCTGCGGGCAGGAGAGGGGGTGCGGGGCTGGAGGCAGGGCAGGGGGTGCAGCAGGGGCTGGTGCGGGCAGGGCAGGGGCTGCGGGGCTGGAGGCAGGGCAGGGGGTGTGGGGCTGGAGGCAGGGCAGGGGGTGCAGCAGGGGCTGGTGCGGGCAGGGCAGGGGGTGTAGGGGCTGGAGGCAGGGCAGGGGGTGCAGCAGGGGCTGGTGCGGGTAGGGCAGGGGGTGCAGCAGGGGTTGGTGTGGGTAGGGCAGGGGGCGCGGGGCTGGAGGCGGGGCAGGGGGTGCAGCAGGGGCTGGAGGTAGTGCAGGGGGTGCAGCAGGGGCTGGTGCGGGCAGGGCAGGTGGTGCGGGGCTGGAGGCAGGGCAGGGGGTGAGGGGCTGGCGGCAGGGCAGGGGGTGCAGCAGGGGCTGGTGTGGGCAGGGCAGGAGGTGTGGGGCTGGAGGCAGGGCAGGGGGTGCAGCAGGGGCTGGCTGGCTGCAGGTAGGGCAGGGGGTGCGGGGCTGGTGTGGGCAGGGCAGGGGGTGCGGGGCTGGTGTGTGCAGGGCAGGGGGTGCGGGGCTGGAGGCAGGGCAGGGGGTGCAGCAGGGGCTGGTGCGGGCAGGGCAGGGGGTGCGGGGCTGGAGGCCGGGCAGGGGGTGTGGGGCTGGAGGCAGGGCAGGGGGTGCAGCAGGGTCTGGCTGGCTGCAGGTAGGTCAGGGGGTGCAGGGCTGGTGCGGGCAGGGCAGGGGGTGCGGGGCTGGTGTGGGAAGGGCAGTGGGTGCAGCAGGGGCTGGTGCGGGCAGGGCAGGGGGTGCGGGGCTTGAGGCAGGGCAGGGGGTGCAGCAGGGGCTGGCTGCAGGTAGGGCAGGGGGTGTGGGGCTGGAGGTAGGGCAGGGGGTGCAGCAGGGGCTGGTGTGGGCAGGGCAGGGGGTGCGGGGCTGGAGGCAGGGCAGGGGGCGCAGCAGGGGATGGTGTGAGCAGGGCAGGGGGTGCGGGGCTGGAGGCAGGGCAGGGGGTGCAGCAGGGGATGGTGCGGGCAGGGCAGGGGGTGAAGCAGGGGCTGGTGTGAGCAGGGCAGGGGGTGCGGGGCTGGAGGGAGGGCAGGGGGTGCAGCAGGGGCTGGCTGCAGGTAGGGCAGGGGACCCCCTTGTTCTACCCCCCTGGCCCTTTAAATAGCTGCCGGAGCCCTGGGGAAGCTGGGGGGCTCTCGCGGCCATTTAGAGGACCGAGGCAGCAGAGGGAGCTGGAGCCCCGGCACTTTAAATAGCCCCCAGAACCCCTGTTACCCCAGGGCTCTGGTCCAACCACTAGACCCCCCCCAAGCGCCAGAGCTCCCCCTCTTCGCCACTGGGTACATAAAACTACAAGTCCCAGAATCCCTTGCTTCCCCATCCCACCTCCTGAAGGGCAGCCAATGGGCCGGAGCCGTTTGCTGATTGGCAGGTACGCGAGCCAGTGGGGGCGAGCCCATGCCCGGCGCGCGGGGGCAGCAGGCGATGGCGGGACCGGGCTGGGAGCGGGCGCTGCGGCTCGTGCTGGGTGCGCTGGGGCTGGCGCTCTCCGTGTACGCGCTGCACGTGGAGAGCTCGCGGGAGCGGGACCCCGGGTACCGGCCATGTGCGACCTGAGCCCCTCCGTCAGCTGGGGACCGGCCCCATTGCAACCCCCCGCCCCATGGCATGACTCCCCCTCCCCCATTGCAACCCCCTGCCCCATGGCATGACTCCCTCTCCCCCCGCCATTGTAACCCCCCGCCCCATGGCATGAGTCCTCCTCGTCTGCAACCCCCCACCCCATGGGATGACTCCCCGTCCCCCCATTGCAACCCCCCAACCCCAAGGCTTGACTCCTCCTCCCCCATTGCAACCCCCGCCCCATGGCATGACTCCCACTCCCCCATTGCAACCCCCCAACCCCAAGGCTTGACTCCCCCTCCCCCCATTGCAGCCCCCCGCCCCATGACATGACTCCCCCTCATCTGCCACCCCCCGCCTCATGACATGACTCCCCCTCCCCCCATTGCAACCCCCCGCCCCATGGCATGACTCCCCCTCATCTGCAACTCCCCGCCCCATGGCATGAGTCCCCCTCGCCCCATTGTTGCCGGCACAGGGGCCCGAGGACAGCAACCGTGGGGTTCGTTGCCCGGAGTGCTTCGCGCCAATAAACATACCGGGGTGGAGAAACAATCAAAATTGATTTGAGATCTCAAAGTGGTGCAAGGAGACAGGCAAGTCTCAAATCAAGCACACCAGCAAAAACAGTTTCTCTCTTCTTTATACATTTTACAACTAAGCCCCCCCTCTCTCCCCCTCTCTCCCACCCCCCTACTCCCCCTCCCCTCTCTACCGAAGGCATGTTTATACATTTAAGCAACTAAATCATTCTAGGGCTATAAATCTAGCTTGTTAGTAACTTCTCCCTAAACTGTTATTTGGTCCTGTTTACCCTTAGTTTATTACCCCTTCCCCAGCTAGAGACATGCAAACCTCATCATTATTGTTTGGTACCTGGCATGAGCAAGGTCGTAATTGCTAACTGGCTGTTTACACATTCCAATTCCTGTCCTTGGCTTTTGAGATCGATTAGAGTTAAACATGGAAGGACAGAGTTTAAACATGGAAGAACTCTGGCTCAGGCAGGCCTAGTGACCCCAACAGTTCCCTCCTTTGAGAATACTCAACAAGCTTTTGGTTGAGTTTTCTCATATTCTGCAGACAAGATACGATTGAGTGCCATGGAGCTGGGGTTCTCAATGAGAGAGTATGCTGGGATTTCTGGGGAACCACCCTCCAGGGTAACCCTGCAGCATGGTGCGGGATTTGGGAGCATACCCAGCAGTTGGAGAGGTTAAACTCTTGGGCAAAGCAAACCTTCAGGGACTCATATGTGTTTGTCTCTAAGTTAGTAGGGATTCCTTTCCATCCCACATGTGCCTGGGGGGAAACGGGAGTTAACAAGAGGAGTGTCCCTATGGCAAAGAGCACCAATGGCCTTCCTTTCAGCAGGGAATGAATCGTTTCTCTTTATAACTCTGTCTCTCATTCATGTATTTTCTTTTATTCCGTAAAAATGGTCCTACTGGGTCAGACCAAAGGTCCATCTAGCCCAGTATCCTGTTTTCTGACAGTGGCCAGTGCCAGGTGCCCCAGAGGGAATGAACAGAACAGGTAACTATCAAGTGATCCGTCCCTTGCCGTCTATTCCCAGCTTCTGGTAAACAGAGGCTAGGGACACCATCCCTGCCCATCCTGGCTAATAGCCATCGGTTGACCTATCCTTCATGAATTTATCTAGTTCTTTTTTGAACCCTGTTATGTTCTTGGCCTTCACAACATACTATCAATATCCTCCTTTAACAGGAGGTTCTCTACTTCACCCATCTTATTATTTAGACTTCTAGCATTTGTGTACAAGCACTTTAAAAACTTGTCACTGTTTATTTGTCTGCCCTTTTCTGATGTGTCAGATTCTTTTTTATGTGAATGTTTCTCGTCTGATCTGGCCCCTACTTTATCCTCTTCCATCCTCTGCTCCTGACTAAAACCTAGAGAATCTCCATCAATAGACTCTCCTCTAAGAGAAGTCTCTGTCCGATCCACGTGCTCCTCTGCAGCAATCGGCTATCCCTCATCTCTGCTCTGCAACCTTTTCACTGGTAAGTGCCAGCCGTCTGGTTCCAGTTTGGTTTAGAAAAACAGCAAGGAGTCTGGTGGCACCTGAAAGACTAACAGATTTATTTGGGCATCAGCTTTCTTGGGTAAAAACCTCACCTCCCTGGGACACGACCCCTCCCCAGACACTAACCCCCTGACCAGAGCTGAGTCCCCCCAGTCCCCAATATCCCCTCACGATAGCCAGGCCCTCAGTTCCTGGGTGAGGAAATACAGTCACTGCAGGGAGCTGGTCATTCCTCCCAGGGGTCCAAAAGTGTCAGGAGGACCCAGCGCCCTGTGCCCGGCGCTGCACAGACACACAGGACGGGACAGTCTGACTCCCGGACCCAGAGCCCTAGGGCGAGTCAGTCAGATCACTGGCAGCAGGAGTGTGTGTCTCTTATAACGCGGGGCATGCGAATGAGGGAGACAGTTTCCTGTTTAAATCTGTGCCTCTCTCTGCCCAGGCTGCACCCAGAGACACAATCCTCAGCCCCTGGGTCAGAGCAGTTACCAGCCAGTCCCCTGAGAACTTTACTCCAAAAACCCGGGAAAATGATACTTTTTCTCCTTGTAATTTTTGCTGTAGCAACCTTGGAAGGTATTTTCCTCCTCTGAATAACTGGCAGAGTTAGAAGAATATTGTGTTAGTGCTGTTTTTATACCGATATTAATGGCCTGTCTTTATTCCCAGGTGTCCGGTCACAAGCGCTGGTGGAGTCTGGAGGGGACGTGAAAAAGCCCGGAGACTCTCTCCGCCTCTCCTGCAAAGCCTCCGGCTTCCCCTTCAGCAGTTATCTCATGGATTGGATCCGTCTGGCCCCTGGGAAGGGGCTGGAGTGGCTGGCCAGAGCTGCTGCCCAGGGGAGCACCTACTACGCTGATTCCGTGAAAGGGCGATTCACCATCTCCAGAGACAATGCCAACAGCCTCGTGCATTTGCAAATCAGCAGCCTGAGAGCGGAGGACACTGCCCTGTATTACTGTGTCAGAGACACACAGCCAGGGACCTAGGACAAAAACCGAGCGCTGTCTTAGCCACGCTCTGGAGTTGGTGGTTGGGGCGCTCAGGGTTTGCAAAGCTGGGGAAAGACTCAGACGACATTTAAACACCAGACCCACCCCACTGGGGCACTGGCTGTGTCAATAAGCTAGGGAGTCCCGGGGTACACGTCACATAAGGGTCTGAGGCTCCTTATTATAACGCCTGCCTAGAGGTACCTGGCTCCCAATGGAAATTACAGCCGTGAATTAAGCACCCTGAGTCTCAGCCCCACTCTGCCTCTCATAGATATTTTACCTCCCAGGAGAGTGCCCAGGCCCTGGGCTAGAAGGTTTTCTGGGGGCTTATCTCCATAGAGCTGCGGTTGAAGTTCTACTTGTTACAGAATACAAAGAGTCTCTGTGACGAGAGAGCAAGGCAGAGTGTGAATGAGAATGACTGGATAGCCCGCTGTTCAGGGCACTCTTCTGACATCAAGGGTGACCCATCTTGAAGTCCCTGTCCTCTAATGATTATTTGGATGTTATATTAATAGGTTTCAGGCAGCATAGTGTGGTTACTAGGACACTGGGCTGGCTGAGTCTTAGGGGACCTGGATTTTCTTCTAACAGCCAACAGACCTCGGGCAAATCAGTTTCCTTCTCTCTGCCTCAGTTTATCCACCACGGAAAAGGGGACACCAAAGCTCGCCGTCCTTTCCCAAATCTCTGTTACAGAGCTGAGTATTTTTTTCACCCAAGGGTGTAATCAATCCTGGGCTATATTTCACAGCATGGATAAGTTCAGTGCTTTAGATTAGTTTGAACATGCTTCTATTCTCTCAGGGTCTAATACTGTATCATGGCATCTCCCACAGCCCGGGACAAGGGACCTCGGCGAGAAATGAAATCCCAGGCCCTGTGACTGTATTTTAAGAGTGAGGATATGCAAATCGAGTAATTGCATTCCCTGCTTAAAGCCGGCGGTTCCCCTTTGTGTTGGGAACCTGCAGCTCCCGGCCCTACCCTCTAGAGAACTTTTCCCAGCAAACACACATGATGTTTTGGCTGCATTTCCTTTTCATGATGACAGCTCTCCAAGGTGTGTATTGCTTCTGGGGGAAAATGGAGATACCCTTGTTATTAAATAATTTATGGGGATATTCGACTCAGAATTATGATCAGTCGTCATATTAACAGAAGCATCAAACATATTAGCAGCAGCACTGTTAGTAATATCCTTAGCATCAGCACCGTTATCTGGATTGTTAATGAGCTTTTCTATCCTCAGGGGCTGGGGCTCAGCTCGGCTGGTGGAGTCCAGAGAAGACATTAAGAAGCCGGGACAATCTCTGCGCCTCACCTGTAAAGGCTCCGGATTTGATTTCAGCCAGGCCGGGATGCACTGGCTCCGACAAGATCCCGGGAAGGGACTGGAGAGGGTCTCCATGTTTTTCTTCAGTGGGAGTAAGGAATATTATGTCGCTTCTGTCAAAGGGCCATTCACCACCTCCAGGAACAACTCCCCAAACCTGGCCTATTTAGACATTAGCGGCCTGAAGCCAGAGGACACCGCCCGGTATTACTGTGCAGCGTCACAGTGAGTGAAAACCAGTCTCAGCTGAGACAAAAACCCTTCCTTTGCAAGGGCATGTGGCTGGTGCTCTTGGTGGCGCTCAAGGTCTGCGAGTTACAATGAGCCCGGTGAGGACAAAGGAAAGTGAACAAAGAAATCAGGTTTCAGAGTAGCAGCCGTGTTAGTCTGTATCCGCAAAAAGAACAGGAGTACTTGTGGCACCTTAGAGACTAACAAATTTATTGGAGCATAAGCTTTCGTGGACTACAGCCCACTTCTTTGAATGCATATAGAGTGGAACATCTATTGAGGAGATATATATACACACATACAGAGAGCATGAACAGGTGGGCGTTGTCTTACCAACTCTGAGAGGCCAATTAAGTAAGAGAAAAAAACTTTTGAAGTGATAATCAAGATAGCCCAGTAGAGACAGTTTGATAAGAAGTGTGAGAATACTTACAAGGGGAGATAGATTCAATGTTTGTAATGGCTCAGCCATTCCCAGTCCTTATTCAATCCTGAGTTGATTGTGTCTAGTTTGCATATCAATTCCAGCTCAGCAATCTCTCCTTGGAGTCTGTTTTTGAAGTTTTTCTGTTGTAAGATAGCCACCCGCAGGTCTGTCATTGAATGACCAGACAGGTTAAAGTGTTCCCCCACTGGTTTTTGAGTATTATGATTCCTGATGTCAGATTTGTGTCCACTAATTCTTTTGCATAGAGACTGTCCGGTTTGGCCAATGTACGTGGAAGAGGGGCATTGCTGGCACATGATGGCATATATCACATTGGTAGATGTGCAGGTGAACGAGCCCCTGATGGTATGGCTGATGTGATTAGGCCTTCTGATGATGTCACTTGAATAGATATGTGGACAGAGTTGGCATCGGACTTTGTTACAAGGATAGGTTCCTGGGTCAGTGTTTTTGTTCAGTGATGTATGGTTGCTGGTGAGTATTTGCTTTAGGTTGGGGGGTTGTCTGTAAGCGAGGACAGGTCTGTCTCCCAAGATCTGTGAGAGTGAGGGATCATCTTTCAGGATAGGTTGTAGATCTCTGATGATGCGCTGGAGAGGTTTTAGTTGGGGGCTGAAGGTGACAGCTAGTGGTGTTCTGTTATTTTCTTTGTTGGGCCTGTCTTGTAGGAGGTGACTTCTGGGCATCTACCAATGTGATATATGCCATCATGTGCCAGCAATGCCCCTCTGCCATGTACATTGGCCAAACCGGACAGTTTCTATGCAAAAGAATTAATGGACACAAATCTAACTAACCTGCCGATCCGGCGGGTAGTGTAGACACTCTTAGAGACTAACACATTTATTTGAGCATAAGCTTTCGTGAACTAAGACCACAAGAACTAACTGACATTCCCTTAAAAAACTCTCTCTCTCTCTCTCTCCAGTGTGTGTGAATGAGTGTGGGGATATGAAAGGGAACACGATTGATAGTGGGAATGGACATCTGTGTCTCAGTGTTAATGCAGATACTTGTCTGAAAGTCAGTGGGAATGGAAATATTTTCATTGTTGTTTTTGTTGTTATCCCTCAATTTTACATCATGGGAATGTTGTAAAAACACCTAGCGTTCATATCACACAACTTCTTTAAACGCAAGAAGGAGAAAGCTTCTGTTTACACTTTATTGCTTATTATAAATTAACTGAGTAAATGATCTTGATGATGATGCTTAGCGGTGAATGGGTGAAAGGGGGTGGATCACTTGGTAATTACCTGCATAATAATCTTCCTTCAATGTATCCCTGGGACACGACCCCTCCCCAGACACTGACACCCTGACCAGACATTGCATGGCCCCTGGGCGCATGGAACGGGGCTCCAGAGCTGAGTCCCCCCAATCCCCAACGTCACCTCACAATAGCCAGGCCCTCAGTTCCTGGGTGAGGAAATACAGTCACTGCAGGGAGCTGGTCATTCCTCCCAGGGGTCCGAAAGTGTCAGGAGGACCCAGCGCCCTGTGCCCGGCGCTGCACAGACACACAGGACGGGACAGTCTGACTCCTGCACCCGGAGCCCTAGGGCGAGTCAGTCAGATCACTGGCAGCAGGAGTGTGTGTCACTTATAACACAGGGGCATGCAAATGAGGGAGACAGTTTCCTGTTTAAATCTGTGCCTCTCTCTGCCCAGGCTGCACCCGGAGACACAATCCTCAGCCCCTGGGTCTGTGCAGTGACCAGCCAGTCCCCTGAGAACTTTTCCCACCAACACCAGGGAAAATGGGATTTTTGCTCCTTGTAATTTTCGCTGTGGTGGCTTTGGAAGGTATTTTCCTCCTCTGAATAACTGGCTGAGTTAGAAGAATATTGTGTTACCGCTGTTTATATATCGATATTAATGGCCTGTCTTTATTCTCAGGTGTCTGGTCCCAGGTGTTGGTGGAGTCCGGAGGGGATGTGAAAAAGCCCGGAGACTCTCTCCGCCTCTCCTGTAAAGCCTCCGGGTTCACCTTCAGCAGCTACTACATGAGCTGGGTCACACAGGCTCCTGGCAAGGGACTAGAATGGGTTGGTTATATAAGCGACGGTGGGGGTACTGCATATCTTGATTCAGTGAAAGGCCGATTCACCATCTCCAGGGATAATTCCAAGAGTGAGCTCTATCTGCAACTGACCGGCCTGAAGCCCGAGGACACCGCCCGCTATTACTGTGCGGGACACAGTGAAACAAAACCGGTTTGTGATCATGCAAAAACCCAAGTTGTGGAATCACCCTTCTCCCGGCAGCTGCGTGGGGGCAGCAGTGACACACACACCTCTCTGGGCTCGGACAAGAGACCTGGCAACCGGGTGAATGTAACACAAACCTTCTGTCAGTTTTGACCCTTCCGTTCCTAGGCAACGTGTCTCCCCTTCCTGCCCAGAGTCCAGCTGGGACTGCACTGCAGAGATCCCTCGCTTCATCTGTGGACCTCAATCCGGAGTGAGTCCTGTTCTGAGTCGCTTTCCCCTCGCAGACCTGGCACGTTGGCTCTCCCGGGCCCATCTCTGTGTCAGACTCACAGGACAGCATCTGTCAGTGTAAAGGGGACACGCGCATTGGGGTTTGCATCAGACCCAACGGATGGAGCGAATTGCTCCTGGGGGCCAAATCCTCCGCTAGTGTAAAGTCACCGCAACTGCTTCCGCTAAACTCAAGTTACTCCAGATTTACACCAGGGAGGCTCTGGCCCTTTCAGCAAACTGGGATGTTTATCGCATTAATGCAGCGGAAGGCAATTAGTTCATTATAACCGATGTGGTGCCCCTCACCGTGGCGTCTCCGCCCTTCACAAGTGATTATTGCATTTATCCACCCAACGCCGCCAGGAGGCTGGGAACTATCCCAGCCCCTGGTTCAGAGAGGGGAGACTGAGGCAGAGAGAGATGGAGGCTGGGATATGGAAATGGGCCATTCAGAGGCAGGGCAGGGCTGTGGGGCAGAGATCACCCCAGTACCTGAATAAACCCCACTCCACTGAGCCTGGGAATGTGGCACCACCGGGACTTTCCAAAGGGACTCATGGATTGTTTTCACCTCACTGACATCAGTAAATCAAAGCCCCGAGTCTCAGCTGGTAACAATGGGTGTTGCTGAGACATCTCAACCCATAAGACGTAACCATGGAGATAACAGACCCCGCTCCTCAGCCCTTGATGACATCACTCAGCCCAGCGCTGGCACTCCGGTCAATGGGGACAGTCACATGACTCAGGGTTCTAAGATGGGGGTCACTGGAGTCTCTCAGCGAGAGGCTGATGCAGAAGGAGAAAAAGACCCCGGGCTGGAGAGAGACCGTTAGAAGAATATTGTGTATTTTCCTCCTCTGAATAACTGGCCAAGTTAAAAGAATATTGTGTTACTGCGGTTTTTATATCAATATTTACAACCTGTCTTTATTCTCAGGTGTCTGGTTCCAGGTCCATCTGTTGGAGTCTGGAGTGGATGTGAAAAAGCCCGGAGACTCTCTCCGCCTCTCCTGCAAAGCCTCCGGCTTCACCTTCAGCAGCTACTACATGAGCTGGTCCGTCAGGCTCCTGGCAAGGGACTAGAATGGGTCGCATATATAAACCCCAGTGGGAGTACTGCATACCTTGATTCAGTGAAAGGCCGATTCACCATCTCCTGGGATAATTCCAAGAGCGAGCTGTATCTGCAAATGACCGGCCTGAAACCTGAGGACACCGCCCGCTATCACTGTGCGAGAGACACAGTGAAACGAAACCGATTTGTGCTCATACAAAAACCCAGGCTGCGGAATCACCCTTCTCCCGGCAGCCGTGCGGGGGTAGCAGTGACACACACACACACTGCTTCGGGCTCGGACAGGAGACCCAGCAACCAGGTGAATGTAACACAAACCTCCCTCAGTTTTAACTCTTCCGTTCCTGGGCAATGTGTCTCCCCTTCCTGCCCAGAGCCCCGCTGGGCCTGCGGTGCAGAGATCCGTCGCTTCATCAGTGAACCCCAATCCGGAGTGAGTCCTGTTCTGAGTCTCTCTCCCCTCACAGACCTGGCACGTTGGCCCTCCCGGGGCCCGTCTCTGTGTCAGACTCACAGGACAGCGTCTGTCAGTGTAAAGGGAACAAGAGCATTGGGGTTTGCATCACATCCAACGGATGGAGCAAATTGCTCCTGGGGGCCAAATCCTCCGCTAGTGTAAAGTCACCGCAACGACTTCCGCTAGACTTGAGTTACTCCGGATTTACACCAGGGAGGCTCTGGCCCTTTCAGCAAACTGGGACATTTATCGCATTAATGCAGCGGAACGTGATTAGTTCATTATAACCCATGTGGGGCCTCTCAGCGGGGCATCTCCGCCCTTCACAAGTGGTTATTGCCTTTATCCCCACAATGCCGCTGGAGGCCGGGAACTATCGCAGCCCCTGGTTCAGAGAGGAGAGACTGAGGCACAGAGAGATGGAAGCTGGGATACGGAAATGGGCCATTCAGAGTCCGGTCGGGGCTGTGGGGCAGAGATCACCCAGCGCCTGAATAAACCCCACTGGCTGAGCCTGGGAATGTGGCACCACCGGGACTTTCCAATGCGGCTCCTTGGTTGTTTTCACCCCACTGACATGTGGAAATCGCAGCCTGGCCTCTCCGCTGGTGTCAATGGGTGGAGCTGAGACATCCCGACCCACAATGAAGTTCCACAATGTCACATAGTCACCATGGAGATAACAGACCCCGCCCCTCAGCCCGTGATGACATCACTCAGCCCAGTGCTGGCACTCGGGGCATTGGGGACAGTCACGTGACTAATGGTTGTGGAAAGGAACACGAGGGGATTTAATGGGGTAGCTCAGGGAGAGGCGGCTGCTGAGGGAGAAGCAGAGGCCTGTTGGTGGAGGATTGGGGGGCACTAGGGTCACAGAACACAGCTCCCACTGAATTAGATATGGGCCAGGACTTTCCTAAGTCTCTCCTAGTGTTAGTTACAAGGTAGTGATGAAGGGTGAGGGCCAATATTAAAAGTCAGATTAGAATTTATATTCAGGGTTAGCATTGCATCCTGGATAAAGTCAGGTTTTCATGTTATAAGTAAGTTATTCATGTAGTTTTCCAGTTAAGACATATAAGGTGGAATTTATCCCCAGGGTCACGGTTAGGTGTGGGAGCTAGATTAGGGATAACGAAGATACCAGTTGGTCTCCTTATGTTCAAGTAGGAAGCTCCGATTTAGACAAGGCTGGTACCACAGAGATAAAGTGCCGTCTTTTCTCTTAAGAAATGCGATGTGACTCTTATAAGGAGGGGGATATGCAAATGAGGGTGAGAGTTTCCAGTTTAAATCTGCCCCTCTCTCTGCCCAGGCTGCACCCAGAGAGACAATCCCCAGCCCCCTGGGACTGTGCAGTGACCAGCCAGTCCCCTGAGAACTTTCCCCACCAACCCCTGGGAAAATGAGGCTTTGGTTGCACCTCATTCTCATTGCAGCACATCTGGAAGGTGCATTCTCCCTTTCCATGGATTGATGGATTGGGGAGGTGGGGGGTTATTTTGCTATTGCCCGAGGTACTCCCGTTCCCCATAAGTAATTGTTATTCCCAGGTGCCCGGTCCCAGGCACTGGTGGAATCCGGAGGGATGTGAAAAAGGCCGGAGACTCTCTCCACCTCTCCTGCAAAGCCTCCGGGTTCACCTTCAGTGACTACTGAATGGAGTGGGTCGGCCAGACACCTGGGAAGGGATTGGAGTGGGTCTCAAAAATTAGCAAGGGATGGCGGTACTATAAACTCCTCCAACTCTGTTAAAGGGTGATTCACCATCTCCAGGGATAATCCCAAGAACCTGTTGCATCTGCAAATGACCGGCCTGAGACTGGAGGACATGGCCCGGTATTACTGTGCGAGAGACACAGTGAAACGAGATCTATTGCTGCTAACACAGAAACCCAAGCTGCAGATTGTCCCTTCTCCCGTGCGCCACACGGGGGCAGCACTTGCACAAATCATGCAGCCTGTGGCACAGGCAGGAGAGCCAACCTCGTGCCTTGAAAACAAACTCTGTGTGTGTGTGTGTGTGTGTCGGGGGATGGGGGTACTGCTGTAGTTCCTGACAATGTCACCCCTTGTTGCACTTAGCCGCACTGGGGTCTGCAGTGCAGAAACCATTGGATTCCCCATAAACCCTGCTCAGCTGGGATTCCTGTTATAAGAGCCACTCTCCCCTGGTAGGAGGAGAACGTTCATTCTCCTGGATATTATTATCTCAGAGTCACTGGACAGTGGCTGTCACCTCCAGGGCCGGCTCTAGGTTTTCTGCTGCCCCAAGCAAAAAAAAAATGTGGCTGTCTCCCCGCCCGCCCCAGCCCAAGGCTCTCTCTCTCCCCCCCTCCGCCCCCCGCCACAACTGCACCCTCCTTCTGCCGCAGCCCTGGGTCACTGGTAACTCGCTCCCATGGCAGGTCATTCAGCAGGAATTTTGGATGTGCACAGAACACAGACAGGATTGGTTCCCATATGGTTACAGAACTGCAGTAAAGTGGAACAATTTTCAGCTTGTGTGATTGGAGGATGTCTGGATGCATATTATAAGATTGTCCTACATAAATGAGGAAACGTTGAGGTGCCTTTATTATTCTTTTGTTCCACTCTTTCTTTCTATGGGGAATGCAATATCACTGTCTTCCTTTTAAACAAATAAAACTAAAACTTAAAAAGGCAATGGCTGTTGAAAATAGCAATTCCAGTCCTAATAACCACTGGGAAGCATTTCTTGCTCAATTTTATCCTACTTTTTCTACAGCAAGTTCCAGTGGATCAGTAGATTTGATTGGGGAGAAATGAAGTAACAGCTGCCCAAACTGAGCTTGAGCACTCCTGAATGTTGAGGTGTTCAAATCTGGAAGGCAGGTGCTAGATTCCCTTTCCGAATATTGGATACATCTGGAAAGGAAAAGTCAATTTCTGCTTCCATGGCTCAGAAGTGGAAATCCTCCTACGTGCCTGGTACTGTATCTAAAGCTGTATCTAAAGCTCCCCTCCCTTACTTTTCATTTTGAATTCTGGTGGGATCCACGTACCTCCCTTGCTAGGCTTCAGATAGAGAGGGGTGCACTGTCCATTTAATCCACCCAATTCTTTCTTTGGGGGAGAGCCCAGGGCTGGGGAAGCAGGAGGTGCGGGTGGGGGCCAGAGCTGGGGTGGCAGGGGTTGCGGGTGGGGGCCAGAGCTAGGGTGGCAGGGGATACTGGGGGGGGAAGAGCCCAGGGCTGGGGTGGCAGGGGGTGCGGGTGGGGGAAGAGCCCAGGGCTCGGGCGGCAGGGGGTGTGGGTGGGGGGAGAGCCCAGGGCAGGGGCAACACAGGGGTGAGGGGGAAGCCCAGGGCTGGGGTGGGGGGCGGCAAAAAACCTAGAGTTGGCTCTGTCCCTACCATTCACAGCAAGCTGCAGGTTTCAGTTCCATACTCCTTCCCCCTCCCTTTCCTGTTGGTAGTGGCCAAGGGAATGCTGGGAAATGTAGTTCTTTCCCTGCTCCAGGGCTGGCTCTATAGGCAGGGAGCTAACCAAGGAGCTACAGCTCCCAGGGCCCCCTGCTGGTTCTCAGCTCCCAGGCTGGATCCCTGCCGCCCCTGCAAAGCTGCCGCCCCAAGCAACTGCTTGCTTTGCTGGTGCCTAGAGCTGGTCCTGGTCACCTCAGAGAAATGGGTGATGGGAATGATCTACAGCCCTTTGGAACCAATGAAACTCTCGCCTCTGATTTCACACGGCTTCGCTTGTTGTGGCCTTAAGAAGGACCTACACGGTGAGAGCAGATCCACAACTGGAATCAATGGTCACAGATCCACTGGATTCAATACAGATACCCCTATGTATGCCAGCTGACAACCTGAACCTTTTATTCAAACAATTAAACGCTAGTTTACTCTAGTAAACACATGGGAGCTATTTATGTCATGGCAATTAGGTGCCTAACTCCCTTAGGTTCCTTTGAAAATCCGAGTCTTTCATAAGAAGAGGCTCCATCTATACAGTTAGGAATTGCTAAGCATCCCCTTTACCAGGGGTGCTGGGACAATGTGTATAGTGGGGGAGCTGAGATCCATTGAACCAAACGGTAACCCTGGATATGGTGGAAACCACTTCAAGCCAGGGGTTGCGGCAGCCACACACACCCCCACACCCGCAACCCTAGCTGCAGCACCTCTCCCATCCACAGTAGTATCTGCTCCCCGGGAGAGAATGAAAGGCACTGGGCTGGGAGTTCTGAACCCCCAGAGCCACTCGCACCTCATAGAGACACCAAAAGTACCAACATCTCCCCGCCCCTCTACACCATAACACACGCTCCCCCTTCACCCCCAGGGCAATGACTCTCCTGAGCTCTCTCAGGGGGTGGATCCCGTATTTACCCTGTGGCAGACCCTCCTGCCAGCGATATGCAAAGCGGAGACCTCTCTCGCCCTATTTAAACCCCCCGCAGACTTTCCGCACTCACAAAGTCCCAGATCTCTGTCTCAGGGACTCCAGTTCGGATCAGACCCACCTGAGCTCGGCTTCCGAACCGCTCCATAGCTGTGTTGCCCCTGGTACAGCTGGTCCTTGCACTGGCCACGCTCTCCTGTGAGTTGGGTTTGGGTTCGCTCCTTCCCCCCATTGCCCATTCTTTTGTCTAATATTATTAATTTAATGTCCACTTTCCCGTTTTTCTTTTCCCCTGCCAGGTGCCCGCTCGCAGGTGGTTCTGACCCAGTCGGGGACAGCGGTGAAAAAGCCCGGAGAGTCCCATACGGTGAAATGTGCAGTCAGCGGTTTTAACATTATGAGCTATAACATGCATTGGATCCGGCAGGCCCCTGGGAAGGGGCTGGAGTGGCTGATTTACTATTATTCTTCGTCTGACAACAGCTACTTTCCGACAATCCAGGGGCAATTCACAGCCTCCAAGGACAGCTCCAATTTCTATTTGCAAATGACCAGCCTGAAACCCGAGGACACCACGGTGTATTACTGTGCGAGACACACAGCGAGGGGAAACCTATAACGCTTCATACAAAAACCATCCGCCTGAAGGCCCATGAATCACATTGATCGGGAGGGGGCAGCCCTTACACAGAGAACTAAGGGGAAATCGCATGGGGAGCTCGTGTGCAGATAGCTATCAGGGTGGAAACTGAACTGGCGAGTGAGGGGAAAAGCAATTCCTAGAGAATCAGGGGAATGTACTAAATACAGCTGCAGAAATGCTGGCATGAGGCGGTGTTAGAGTCTGTTCACTAGCCATGCAATGGCACTTCCTTCACCATGACTCAAAAATGTCAGAAAGGTTTCCCGTCCATAGTGTCCCCTCAACCTTCCCAGAGCCTACCCATTTTCATCAAACCTCTCCCCCTCATTCGGCCTTGTGTCCTGTCATAACTATAAAGGGAAGTGCAACAGCCCTCCTGTGTACAATACTATAAAATCCCTCCTGGCCAGAGACTCCAAAATCCTTTTACCTGGAAAGGGTTAAGAAGCTCAGGTAACCTGGCTGACACCTGACCCAAAGGACCAATAAGGGGACAAGATACTTTCAAATCTGGGGGGGAAGGCTTTTGTTTGTGCTCTTTGTTTGGGGGGTTGTTCGCTCTTGGGACTGAGAGGGACCAGACATCAATCCAGGCTCTCCAAATCTTTCTGAACAAGTCTCTCATATTTCAAACTTGTAAGTAAACAGCCAGACAAGGCGTGTTAGTTTATCTTTGTTTCCTCAACTTGTAAATGTACCTTTTGCTAGAGTGTTTGTCTCTGTTTGCTGTAACGTTGAACTTAAGACTAGAGGGGGTTCCTCTGGGCTCTTGAAGTTTGATTACCCTGTAAAGTTATTTTCCATCCTGGTTTTACAGAGATGATTTCTACCTTTCTTTTTTTAATTAAAAGCCTTCTTTTTAGGAACCTGATTGATTTTTCCTTGTTTTAAGATCCAAGGGGTTTGAATCTGTGTTCACCATGGAATTGGTGGAAGAGTCTTTCAAGACTACCCAGGGAGGGAAAGGTTTTGGGGGGGAAGACAGAGTTTCCCAAATAACTCATAAATCATTTGGGTTTGCAGCAAAAGCAGATCTAAGCTAGTAGTTAAGGTTAGAAGTTTTCATGCAGGTCCCCACATCTGTACCCTAAAGTTCAGAGTGGGGAAGGAACCTTGACATGTCCCATTCCCCAATTCCCGCAACACTGTCCCTGGTTTGAAGTGCGGAGCGGCTGGTGTTTAATAAATGCATCTTTAACTGCTGTCACCCCAGCTCCCCTCCTTTAGTGCAGAGCCTCCCCCGCCCCCCGGTGAGCCGAGGGTTGCCCTGCCCCGCACTAACCCCAGGGCTCCGTTGCGCTCTATCCGTATGCAGTCTGTCCTGCTCAGCCTGCGATATGCAAAGCTGGGAGCCACTTCCAGACCCAGCTACTCACCATGACTCTGCAGGGCCCCAACCCCCAGATCCGCCTGAGTCCCGTCCCCCCCAACTCTTCCCAACCAGCTACTCCCCTCGCCCCGCTGCCATGGGGTCTCTAGCCCAGATCGACCTCCTCCTTGGACTGTCTTCGGCCTGCAGTTTGTACCTGGTCTCCTTTTAATGGACGGGGGATGTGTTTGTTGTGGCCGGTTCCCTCTTCTCACCCCTCCCACAGGGACCAGGTCACAGGTTGTTCTGACTCAGCCGGGTCCCGATGGGCAGCAGCCCGGAGACTCCACCCCGCTGAAATGCGCTGGGACCAGGTTTAATCCCAAGGACCGGGGGTCCCACAGGAACCGGGAAGGGGGTTGGGGTGGCTCCTGAGCTACCACAAACCTTCAGTTACAGCCTGCTCCTCCCCCACCCTCCAGAGGCACCGCCCTGTATTGCTGTGTGAGGACAGAGGCACAGCGGTGAGCCATAAACCCAAGCCATAAACCCAGCCCTTCTCCCATTCACGCGTGGGGGCAGCAGTGACACACACACGGGGCAGGGTGAAAACACATCTGACACCAGCTCCAAACTCCACAGTTCCAGGGAAACTTCCACCGTAGATGGACAAAGCCCCGAGCTGCCGCACAATCCCACTTTTCTCACACACCCCACTGGTCTCACTGCGATGAATGGGGACACGGGAGGGAGTGAACACACTGGCGTTTGGCCCCAAGCCACGTGTCTGAACCTGCCAGGGAACATTTCCCTCTGGCCCCTGCACATCTCACTGGAGCTGGTCCCTGGACGGGGAGTTCAGTGCCGGTGTCAGCGGGTGTCGCAGCCCAGTGGAGCCCTGTGAACCGACCTCTTCCCACTCACTGACCCCACAGGCACCTGTCACACAGCCCCACTGCACATGGGCAAGGGATTCTGGAGCTCAGATTCACCGCATCGAATTAATAGTTTTACTCCCTTATAAGCCAGCTCCATTTCTTTCTTTCTTTTATAACAAACAAATAATTTCCTCATTGTGTAGCAACCTTCTACCAGGATCTCCCAGTCTCCCACCACTGAGCAAAGTGATTGAAATCGGGCCCTAAACTTCAGTCATGGGAATCAAGCCCTTTCAAGGCGTCTGTTTGTTTTTTCCATGTCTAAAGTGTACTGAGCATCCCATCGCACTGTGCCCGGCGCTGCACACACACACAGGCTGCAATAATCTGACTGCCTCTCTCTGAGCCCTATTGCAAGTAACAAATCACATCAAAGTTTGTGCCCCTTATAAGGAGCGCGATATGTGAACGAGAGTGAGAGTTTCCTGTTTAAATCTGTGCCTCTCTCTTCCCAGGTTGTGTCCGGAGACACAATCCGCAGCCCCTGGGTCTGTGCAGTAGCCAGCCAGTCCTCTGAAAACTTTCCCCTCCAGCACCAGGGACAATGAGGCTTTGCCTCTATTGAATGTTCATTGCAGTGGCTTTAGAAGGTATTTTCCACCCATAATTGCTCTAGAGAAACAAGGGGACATGACACAGCTGCAGCTGATAAGTGATTTGTAACCTGTCTTTATTCCCAGGTGCCCGGTCCCAGGTGCAGCTGGTGGAGTCCGGAGGGGATGTGAAAAAGCCCGGAGACTCTCTCCACCTCTCCTGCAAAGCCTCCGGGTTCACCTTCAGCAGCTACTACATGCACTAGGTCCAACAGCTCCTGGGAAGGGGCTAGAGTCAGTCGCTACAGTAAATCAGCCAAGTGGCTCCAAACAATGGTATTCCTCGGCTGTTCAAGGCCTATTCACCATCTCCCGAGACACCTCTGTCAGCTCGGCTTATCTGCAAATGAATAGCCTGAAACCCGAGGACACCGCCCGCTATCGCTATCATCCTGCCAGACACACAGTGAAACAAAACCTAATAGTGGTGCAGAAACCTTGGCTGCACCATCTCCCATGAGCCATGTGAGGGCAGCAGTGACCATGCAGCTCTGGGCACGGGCGTGAGAAAAGGCATCAGGATGAATCAAAAATCTGCCATGGGCTTTTAACCTTATAATCTCCTCGCAATGTCACCGCTGGCTTCACGACTGGCTCCGCACAGAGACGGCTTAATGCCTGAGCAAACCACAATCAGCTGGAGATATGGGTCAGGGCTCGGACTTTCCAAGCAGACCTGTGAGTTAAGGCATTTGGAAATCCAAGCCCGGCCCCTCAGCTAGTGTGTATCGGGGGAGCTTAGCATGTGGCCCACAACCTATATCCACAATGCACAATTATTGTCTGGGGTGTAAAGGGGACACCTGTCCCTGAGGGGACAGCACCATGTACTGAGCGCTCACCCCCGTCATCTCTTATACCCACCCTGGGAACCCGCATGCAAATCCCTGCCCCGGGGGTTCCTGTTAAATACAAACCCCTGGTTCTCGGAGCCTCAGTCTCTCCCCAGACACAGAACTGCCCGGTCCTGCCCGCTGGGGAGTTTCCCTCTTTCTTTGAAAGTGACAATGAAATCTCTGTTGCTTTTCCTTTCCCTGTTCTCTGCCACCTCCTGTAAGTCTCTGTGGGGAAGGAGGGGAATTAGGGACACACACACACACACACACACATATTCATTGGCTAAATCATCCCTGGATTTCTTTCCCTTTTCCCAGGTGTTCTCTCCCAGGTGCAGCTGGTCCAGTCCGGCCCAGGCGCGGTGAAGCCCGGAGAGACCCTCGCACTGACCTGCGCTGTCTCTGGCTTCTCAGTTAGTAGCAGCGGCTATGATTGGCACTGGATCCGGCAGCCCCCTGGGAAAGGGCTGGAGTGGATGGGACGGGTATATCCGTATAGTAGCGGGACCACAAACTACGCCCCGTCTCTCCAAGCCCGAATCACCATCTCTGCAGACACCGCCAAGAACCAGGTCTCCCTGCAGCTCCGCTCGCTGACAGCTGCAGACACCGCCGCCTATTACTGCGCCAGAAACACAGTGACACAGAGCAGAGCAGGACTGGCACAAAAAGGGGAAGCGGTTTCCAAACAGCCCAGGGAGGGAGACTACAGTCACAGGGATAGGCGAGCGCATTGAGAGAAACGGATGCACACACGGTGAACTCACTATGAACAAAACACCTAGAAATAGATTTGTTTTGTTTTTAATCCATGCTGTATTTACCCAGTTTCTCTGGACACGCCTTACCTTCTGCGGCCACAGAAATTGTCTCAAACTCACTATTAAAACAAAGGTATTTCTTTCATTTAATGGTTATCGGAGCGGGCAGGGAAAGATTCATGGAATTAAGAGCTACAAAATAATCGCCCGCTGTGGCTGTTTGGGAGCACATTGTTTGAAAGCAAACAGCCAACACCTCGCTCTGGCTCTGTGCCTGCACCGTGCTGAGCCGGGTAAATCTCTTCCCCCTCAGCCCCTTGATAAATCTCTGTGGGTGAAATTCACAGAGAGCCTAGCACAAAGGCCGAGAGCCTGGCACCAAGGCCTGACCCCTAGTGAGCCCCACGTAAGCATGACGTGTCCTTTTAATATTTCACAGGCCCGGTCCTGTCATCTTTGCAGGACCCAACTTCTCTGTTTTTACCGCATTTCCCCTAAGGTGTTCCCTTCTCTGCCTCTGGGCCCCAGATTCAGCCTCATGGAACCAACTCGTAACAAAATACAAGTTTTCAGAGATCCAAACACAAGGCATAGTTCAAATTTCACAGGAATTTCTCAGTCCCACGCAGATGTTTAGCGATGAACAATCCATCTTCTCCGCTGCTCTGCACCTAGTGTTCCATTGTTAACCTCTGCGAAGCAGATGGGGTGTGGGCCTGTTCTGATGTACAGCGTCTCCTGCACTTTCAGAACAGGGGCAGTTTCAGCTCAAATGTCTAGAGTCTACCACAGCTGGTGCATAGAACAGGGGCAGAAGCCGAGTTTGTCCGGTGACCAGTCACAACATAAATAACCTGCTGGTGAAGACTCCACAGGAACTGGTCACAAACACTTCACAGGCTGAACTTCATTCATCTCTGCCCAGCCTCGGTGCATAGAACATCAAGGTCACTTTCTGAGCCGTTCCCTGGCTTAGAACAAGGGGCTGCAGGGATCCAACTCCCAGAGTCCCGCAACCAGCTCCTCCCCTCGCCCTGCTGCTATGGGGTCTCACGGTAGCGCAGACTCTCTTCTGCGTGCGGTGTGTGTTTGGTCTCCCGTTAGTTGACGGGGGATGTGTTTGTTGTGGCCTCTTCCCTCACTGTTCCCTCTTCTCACCCCTCCCACAGGGGCCTGGTCGCAGGTTGTTCTGACCCAGGCGGGTCCCGAAGTGAAGCAGCCCGGAGCATCCACCCCGCTGAACTGCGCCGGGACCGGGTTTAATCCCAAGGATCGGGGGCCCCACGGGAACCGAGAAGGGGGTTGGGGTGGCTGCTGAGTTACCACAAGCCATCAGTGGCCACCTGTTCCTCCCCCACCCTCCAAGGGTGATTCACACCCCCCATCTGTTTGTTTTCCTCATCTCTCTTATCTGATCTTATCTGTTTTCCTCTTCGGGCATGGCTACGCTGGAAACTTCAAAGCGCTGTCGCGGGAACGCTCCCAGCAGTGCTTTGAAGTACGAGAGCTCTCCCGGCACTCCTGGTAATCCACCTCTATGAAGGGAATAGCTCTGAGAGCTGGGAGCCTGTCTACACTAGCACTTTAATGCACTCAGACTTGCTGCGCTCAGGGGGGTGATTTCTCTATATGTCCCTCCTTCACCCTGCTTTGCCACCAAACTAAGCTGGAGAAGACAGGCAGGAAGCAGGAGCCAGAGAGCCGAGGTGGAACCGGAACTAGAATTTTTCACACCGTGGTTTTGCCACAGTTTGCACACACCTAACATAGGCTAATTGTGCTTCCTGAACACACTGCTTCATTTGCAAAGCCACTAGGGATCTGGAATAGCCAATGCCACGTTCTGCAGGAAGCGGGAAATGCGGCCACAAGGCCTAAATTCACAGGCAGAGCGTGGGAATTCCCTGTACAGAAGCTATTGGATTCAGCTGTATCCAAACTCCAAGTTTCTTGCACGTGCCGATCCATAATAAAATATCCCATGTACAGAGATCGTCTCAATGTAAGAATTGCCTGTTTTCAAATAATCCTGGTTTTCTGAGCCCACAGAAATTGAACACCACTGTTGTCTGGTTTATTGATGCACGAGACAGTCATTCTGTGCCTCTGTGTTTCAATAAATCTGTTTATACTGAAATCACATTCAAGATTACAACTGGGCAGAACACAACCTGTCTCACAAGCCATGTCAACATGTCGCATCACATCATTTTCCTTCCTTCAGCCCACATCTGCAAAAGTTTGGCCACTAACTTAGAGGGACAAAATGTAGCAGGGGAGTCATTTCACGTGAGAGGAGCCAGGCCTGGGGTATCACAAAATGTGCAGAGAGCTCAGACAGGCTGAATGGTCCATCCCAGCACAGCTGCCTTCCCTACATATTTACAGAGACTCAGCTGTGAAGTGATGAATCCTGGTCCCATTGAAGTCAAAGGTAAAACTCCCATTGGCTCAACGGGACTGGGAGTTACTCCCCAATAACGGAAAGATGTGTCAGACTCAGAACAGAGGCACAAGAGGACAGAACTGTATTTGCATGTGCAAAAGGAGGGATTTCGGGATATGTCATATCACCGTGTTGTGTAATTAAATCAGAATTGCTGAATCTGTGTAGGATTCATCCTCATATCTCATACCTCCATTTCTCCAACTGCAAACACCTGCACTGAAATTTCAAGCAATGCCCCAGAATTTCCCCGATTCAGGGGAATGAACACAGGGCGCCATCCAGCTAACACTGAATTAACAGCAGTTTGCGGTGCGGCTTTTCCCCTTTCACTTTCATGGGCTTTCCATCGTTCCTGAGAGGTATGTGTGGCAGGGTGTTAAGGGGCACTTTATGTAGTTCGAGGCCGACTGCCCGCCTCTCTATGCAGTTCTGCTGCAGCCTTCACCCCGAGCCGCTCCTGCCACCCCACAAACTGCTTCGCTCTACCAACCGCTCTGCTCCGCTCCTCTAGCCATCCCCACAAACTGCACAGCTCCACTGTGCTGGCCATTCCCTGAGCCGCTCCAATTGTCCCACAAACTGCTCTACTCTGCTCAGCCAGCAGCAATATAGCTTCAGGCTCCCCCACTGGTTAACACAGCACTCAGTGATCTCAGCTCTTAGTAACTTTAGCTCTTTAGTGATTTCAGCTTGTAGTAGTGGAGCCCCAGTAGTGGTGCACCATCTACCCAAAGTGAATTCCACATAGTAGCCTGTAACTAGACTCTCAATAGAATCAAAACTAGCTCTGCTATTCAACAGTACAGAGAGAAGATGGTGCAATTGGCATTTCAGACCCTCAAAGGAGGCCCCATAGCATCAGCTACAAATACCTATCCCCATTCCCTCTCAATTCACTGGGCTGTGAAACCCATGTCCCTTGTCTAGCGAGTGCTACTTAGGTGATGGTGAGACCCTCTGTCAAAAAACAGTTTTATTGTCCTTGATTCACATAATCATGGTAACAACACTCTATTCCTCCTGCCCCAATAACAGAGAAACTGGGGATCCCACAGCAGCCAAAGTGACCATTTTGGGCTGCCGTGGGCTTATGCTAGGCGGAGTGGGTGTGCCTATGGAAACAAGATCAGCCCCTGGAGTTCTTTTCCACACTCACCATAATTTACCACCAGATGTCAGGGTAGAGCTCATCCTGACTCTGCTTACAATTGGCATTTCAAGAAACAACTAACAATTTTGTTGCCTCAGGGTTATGAACACAGGGCCTGACAAGGCTCGCCTTGCACTCAACGGGAGGGTTTCCGTGGAGTTGGGAAAGGTTTTGCGTCAGGCTCCAAACGAATTTAAGACACTTTCCTTATACTAGACATTCCTTGCCCAAGTTAGTCATGGCACCCAACCAGCTGTTTCTCATGGGATGGATGATCTATCCATTGCTGCATCGGGGAATGGCCCAAGGCCAAATGAAGGTAATTGATGGACTAATTCCATTCATGTCAGTGATCTTTGCATCACACCCAGAGTAATAGATTTTTTTCTCTCAGATACACATATGTCCCCCTATCCCCCGGTCACCATCATATCTGAGCACCTCATACTTTTTATCTCATCTATCCTCCCTGCACCACGGAGAGGGAGGAAAGTTTGATCATCCCCATTTCACAGTCTGAATACTGAGGTACACCTATGGGAGTTAGGCGCCTTAGTGCTTCAGAAAATGTACACTGATGCCTCAGTACTTGGAAAAATCCGGTCCCAGGTGACATCCTCAGTGACACAGGAAAGTCTGGGACAGAGCAGAGAACCCAGCCTGGGCGTGCACAGCCCCAGGTGAGCACCCTGAGCCCTGAATGTTCCTCCCTCACTTCCTTGGCCCATTTTCTGAATCCCCAGGCAGATAAATTGGACTCGTTAAGTGAGGAAGTTTTATGTGTCATAAGAAGGGTGGTATGCAAATAGAGGTGACAGTTTCCTGTTTAAATCTGTGCCTCTCTCTGCCCAGGCTGCACCTGGAGAGACAATCCACAGCCCCCTGGGTCTATGCAGTTACCAGCCAGTCCCTGAAAACTTTCCCCTCCGGCACCAGGGAAAATGAGACTTTGGCTCCTTTTAGTTTTTGTTGCTGCGGCTTTGGAAAGTATTTTCTTCCCAATGCAACTACTGAAGGGCGAGAGATTTTTCTATGTGTAATACTGCAACGTCTGTGATTTATAACACAGCTTTATTCGATGGTCTCATGCTCTTTATTGGAGAATGTGGTGCATGTGGTCAGTCCCTTTTTGAAGTAAATTCTCTCCTTCAATCTGCTGCTGATTTTAGATTTTCATAGAATCATAGAACTGGAAGGGACCTCGAGAGGTCATCAAGTCCAGTCCCCTGCACTCACGGCACGACCAGCACCATCTAGAACATCCCTGACAGGTGTTTATCTAACCTGCTCTTAAAAATCTCCAATGATGGAGAGTCCACAACCACCCTAGGTAATTTATTCCAGTGTCTAACCACCCTGACAGTTAGGAAGTTTTTCTTTATATCCAACCTAAATCCCCCTTGCTGCAATTTAAGTCCATTGCTTCTTGTCCTATCATCATCAAGATAGCTAATGTAACACCAATATTTAAAAAGGGCTCTAGAAGTGATTCCAGCAATTACAGACTGGTAAGTCTAATGTCACTACCGGGCAAATTAGTTGAAAGCATAGTAAAGAATAAAATTGTCAGACACATAGAAGAACATAAATTGTTGGGCAAAAGTCAACATGGTTTCTGTAAAGGGAAATCATGTCTAACTAAATTATTAGAATTCTTTGAAGGGGTCAACAAACAGTTGGACAAGGGGGATCCAGTGGACATAGTGGATTTAGATTTCCAGAAAGCCTTTGACAAGGTCCCTCACCAAAGGTTCTTACGTAAATTAAGCTGTCATGGGATAAGAGGGAAAATCCTTTCATGGATTAAGAACTGGTTAAAAGACAGGGAACAAAGGGTAGGAATAAATGGTAAATGGTAAATTTTCAGAATGGAGAGGGGTAACTAGTGGTGTCCCCCAAGAGTCAGTCCTAGGACCAATCCCATTCAACTTATTCATAAATGATCTGGAGAAAGGGGTAAACAGTGAGGTGGCAAAGTTTGCAGATGATACTAAACTGCTCAAGATAGTTAAGACCAAAGCAGACTGTGCAGAACTTTAAAAAGATCTGACAAACCAACAAAATGGCAAATGAAATTTAATGTGGATAAATGTAAAGTAATGCACATTGGAAAAAAATAACTCCAACTATACCTACAATATGATGGGGGCTAATTTTGCTACAACTAATCAGGAAAGAGATCTTGGAGTCATCGTGGATAGTTCTCTGAAGACATCCACGCAGTGTGCAGCGGCAGTCAAAAAAGCAAACAGGATGTTTGGAATAATTAAAAAAGGGATGGAGAATAAGATGGAGAATATCTTATTGCCCTTATATAGATCCATGGTATGCCCACATCTTGAATACTGTGTACAGATGTGGTATCCTCATCTCAAAAAAGATATACTAGCATTAGAAAAGGTTCAGAGAAGGGCAACTAAAATGATTAGGGGTTTGGAACAGGTCCCATATGAGGAGAGATTAAAGAGGCTAGGAATTTTCAGCTTGGAAAGAAGGAGACTAAGGGGGGTATCATAGAGGTATATAAAATCATGAGTGGTGTGGAGAAAGTGAATAAGGCAAGTTATAAGTGAATAAAGAAAAGTTATTTACTTGTTCCCATAATATAAGAACTAGGGGCCACCACATGAAATTAATGGGCAGCAGATTTAAAACAAATAAAAGGAAGTTCTTCACACAGCGCACAGTCAACCTGTGGAACTCCTTGCCTGAGGAGGTTGTGAAAGCTAGGACTATAACAGTGTTTAAAAGAGAACTAGATAAATTCATGGAGGTTAAGTCTATTAATGGCTATTAGCCAGGATGGGTAAGGAATGGTGTCCCTAGCCTCTGTTTGTCAGAGGGTGGAGATGGATGGCAGGAGAGAGATCACTTGATCATTACCTGTTAGGTTCACTCCTGCTGGGACTCCTGGCATTGACCACTGTTGGCAGACAGGATACTGGGCTGGATGGACTTTTGGTCTGACCCAGTATGGCCGTTCTTATGTTAGGGAGAATAAATTTGCTCCCTCATCCTTGTAACAACCTTTTAGGTACTTGAAAACTGTTATCATGTCCCCTCTCAATCTCCTCTTTTCCAGACTAAACAAACCCAGTTCTTTCAATCTTCCCCCATGGGTCACGTTTTCTAGACCTTTAATCATTTTTGTTGCTCTTCTCTGGACTTTCTCCAATTTGTCCACATCTTTCCTGAAATGTGGTGCCCAGAACTGGACACAATACTCCAGGTGAGGCCTAACCAGCGTGCAGTAGAGCAGAAGAATGACTTCTCCTGTCTTGCTTACAACACTCCTACTAATACATCCCAGAATGATGTTTGCTTTTTTTGCAACAGCCTTACACTGTTGACTCATATTTAGCTTGTGGTCCACTATGACCCCTAGATCCCTTTCCACAGTACTCCTTCCTGGGCAGTCATTTCCCATTCTTTATGTGTGCATCTGATTGTTCCTTCCTAAGTGGAGTACTTTCCATTTGTCCTTATTGAGTTTCATCCTATTTACCTCAGACCATTTCTCCAGTTTGTCCAGATCATTTTGAATTTTCATCCTATCCTCCAAAGTACTTGCAACCCCTCCCAGCTTGGTATCATCTGCAAACTTTATAAGTGTCCTCTCTATGCCATGATTTAAATCGCTTCTGAAAACATTGAAAAGAACCGGACCAAGAACTCATCCCTGTGGAACTGGTTAAAAGATAGGAAACAAAGGGTAGGAATAAATGGTCAGTTTTCAGAATGGGGAGAGGTAAATAGTGGTGTCCCCCAGGGGTCTGTACTGGGCCCAGTCCTATTAAACATATTCATAAATGATCTGGAAAAAGGGGTAAACAGTGAGGTGGCAAAATTTGCAGATGATACGAAATTACTAAAGATAGTGAAGACCCAGACTGCAAAGTGCTACAAAAAGATCTCTCAAAACTGGGTGACTGGGCAACCAAATGGCAGATAAAATTCAATGTTGATAAATGCAAAGTAACGCACATTGGAAAACATAATCCCAACTATACATAGTGTTGTGGAAAAAGTCACCCACACATCATTTTGATCAGAGACTCAGGCCTGAAGCCCGTTTATTGCAATACATACCAATGCGTAGGGGGTAGCAGTTAGACACCACTCCCCCGATCTGGAGTACACTTTGACTTTTTAATGCCGAAAACGGCAAACATATTACAAGTTACACATCATTTAAGAGAATAGGAGAGTTAGGGTCTTTCCGCCCTTCTCGGCACCCCTTTCGCAATTTTCTTGGAATAGGGCGCTATTTGAGTGGAGGGCCTCTTGGTGGTTTCTGATACTGCATTGTCTTGCTTCATTTGGGGTTCCTATTATGCAAGTGTTCCAGTCAGGGTGCAGTTTACAGAAAGGGAGTTCATGCACTTGGAGAAAGGGAGCTTTAGGGGCACTTAAACGAGAGGCATGATTGGTTGTTTTCTTAACTATAACCTTACTTATTACTTCACACAAACGATTATTATATTTCACCAGCAGTAAACACACACGCTATTATTATTGCTGCTGGGGCTTTTCGTTCTGTTCCACCTCGGCCTCCCCCTCCCTCCTCTGGTCATAACCCTTGACTGTCACTGACAGGGAGCACAACACTTAGCTTGGTTCAGGCTTGGGGCCTGCAGGGCGGGCCTATGTCGATCTAAGGCTTAAACTAATAGGGCTGGCTAGATTTTTTCCCCACAATAGAAAATGATGGGGTCTAAATTGCCACTCAAGAAAGCTTATGCCCAAATACATTTGTTAGTCTTTAAGGTGCCACAGGACTCCTCATTGTTTTTATTTATTTATTTTAAATAAGGGAGTGTTATTTCCTCCTTCTCATAACACAAGAACTACGGGTCACCAAATGAAAGTAATAGACACCAGGTTTCAAACAAACAAAGGGAAGTATTTCTTCATACAACACAGTCAACCTGTGAAACTCTTTGTCAGAGGATGTTGTGAAGGCCCAGACTATAACAGGGTGCAAAAAAGAACTAGATAAGTTCATGGAGGATAGGTCCATCAATGGCTATTAGCCAGGATGGGCAGGGAGGTGTCCCTAGCTTATGTTTGCCACAAGCTGGGAATGGTAGACAGAGAAAGATAACTTAATGATTACTTTTTCTGTTCATTCCTTCTAGGGCACCTGGCATTGGCCATTGTCAGAAGACAGACCACTGGGCTAGATGGACCTTTGGTCTGACACAATATGGCCGTTCTTATGTTCTTATGGCCATATTTGAATGTGGCCCTTATCAGACACCAAAGTAAAAATAAACACAACCTCTGGGACAGTTACAGATTCATAGAATTAAAGGCTGGAAAGGAGCAGTATGATACTCTAGTCAGATCACCTGCATAATACAGGCCATAAATCCTCAACCAGATTAATTGGGGTTCAGTCTAGCACCCTCTTTACTTCAGCATGCTGGGATTCCGCTTCCTTCCACCACTGTCAGAGATACAGTCAAGCCGAAGGGCCGTGATCTCTCAGCTTTGGCACTAGAACCCACCAAGTTTGCTTGTTTTGTTTGTTTGCTTTTCTGGTTAGTTGAATAATTTTTCAGATAAAACTGCCTTTTTCTGGCACAAGGAGCATTTTCATAGGAGCAATAAAATCTTGGATTAAAAGAATAAATAAGCCCCCAAATTTTTATTTTCTGCTTTAAAGGATAGTACAAAAGGGGGGGGGGGGTCAGTGAGAGGGGTGGGGGCTGCAGAGTCCCCTTCTCCATTCCCCACTGGGGGAGCAATGAGAAAACAGCACAGCCTTGGAGAGAAGACTGAAGAGGGGCTTTGGGGTTGGAAAACATAATTTTTTAAACTCTGTGCCTACATAAATGGCTCGTTTGTATATGGAACTTGCAGGTGAGCTTTAACTCCGCCTCTCTTCTACAGTCTCCAGGTTCCATTTCAGCGCTGGGTCCATCAGGCTCCTGGGAAGCATCTGCAGTGGGTCTCCAGGACGCAGTATACACAAAACTGTTCCCATTACACTGATTCAGCGAAAAGGCTATTAGTTGACGTCCGAGACAATCCCAGCATCTCTCTGTATTTACAAAGGAGCAGCAGGAGAGCGGAAGACACCGCCCGGTATCACTGTGTGAGAGACTAGACCACAGTGACAAAGCCCATCACCAAAACCAACAGCGGGTTCACATCGTGTTTGGCTCTTAAAATGGCCGAATTTAAGAAAAGACAGGAAACAACCCCAACAGCCAACACAAAGGCACTGATTTGTGCTCAGTTTTATTTTACAGAATCCCCGTATGAATGGGAAGTGGAGTCTGAATGGGAATGGGAATAGAAGTGTGAACATGAATATGAATATCAATCCTGAATAAAAATCTCCCTTCAGTGCTGCCTGAAGCCTCCCCAGATACTGACCCCCCTGACCGGACGTTGCGTGGCCCCTGTGCGCGTGGAACGGGGCTCCAGAGCTGAGTCCCCCCCAGTCCCCAATATCACCTCACAATAGCCAGGCCCTCAGTTCCTGGGTGAGGAAATACAGTCACTGCAGGGAGCTGGTCATTCCTCCCAGGGGTCCGAAAGTGTCAGGAGGACCCAGCGCCCTGTGCCCGGCGCTGCACAGACACACAGGACGGGACAGTCTGACTCCTGCACCCGGAGCCCTAGGGCGAGTCAGTCAGATCACTGGCAGCAGGAGTGTGTGTCTCTTATAAAGGAGGACATGCAAATGAGGAAGACAGTTTCCTGTTTAAATCTGTGCCTCTCTCTGCCCAGTCTGCACCTGGAGACACAATCCTCAGCCCCTGGGTCTGAGCAGTTACCAGCCAGTCCCCTGAGAACTTTCCCCTCCAGCACCCAGGAAAATGGGGTTTTTGCTCCTTGTAATTTTCGCTGTAGCGGCTTTGGAAGGTATTTTCCTCCTCTGAATAACTGGCAGTGAGAAGAATATTACTGCTGTTTTTTAGATCGATATTTACAACTTGTCTTTATTCTCAGGTATCCAGTCCCAGGCACTAGTAGAGTCCGGAGGGGATGTGAAAAAGCCCGGAGACTCTCTCCGCCTCTCCTGCAAAGCCTCTGGGTTCACCTTCAGCAGCTATCCTATGAACTGGGTTCGACAGGCTCCCGGGAAGGGACTAGAATGGGTCGCTTATATAAGCAGCGGTGGGGGTACTATACACTACCTTGATTCAGTGAAAGGCCGATTCACCATCTCCAGGGACAATTCCAAGAGTGAGCTGTATCTGCAAATGACCGGCCTGAAGCCCGAGGACACCGCCCGCTATTACTGTGCGAGAGACACAGTGAGGGGAAACCGGTCTGAGCTCAGACAAAAACCTCTCCCTGCAGTAATCAGAGAAGCACTTTGGTGTTGGGGGCGCCCAAGGCCTGTCAGTGAAAATGAGATCAGTGTTTGGAAAGGGACTGGCAGCAACAAACCCTTGTTATTGTTATTGCTATTCCTCTTCTTTGATTGTACGCAAGGTGAAGGAATTTATACAAGTTCCCGCAAAGGACAGAACATTCTTAGTTGGGTCCCTTCCTCTTTCTTTCCTCTCCAGGGAACAAATGCTGAGCCCCCACACAACCTGCCGGGGAGTCACAGATCCATAGACATAAAGGCCGGAGCGGAACAGGATGAGAAACTAGTCTGAGCTCCTGCATAACACAGGCCATAGATCCTCACCCTGGTTCATTCCAGTTCTGTCTCGGACCCTCTTGAATTCAGCGTGCTGGGATTCCACTCGGTATCACCCTGTCAGTGATACATTCCTGCAGAAGGGCCGGGATCTCTCAGCTTTTCGCACTAGAACCTACCACGTTTCTTTGTGCGTTTCCTTTATTTTCTGCTTCTTTTTCTGGTTAGTTGAATTATTTTCCACTTATGGTGGGTTTTCTGACCCAGGGAGAATTTTCCTAGGAGAAAAAATACCCAGGATTAAATGAATAAATAACTAAACCCTCCAAAAATATTCATTTTCTGGTTTTAATAATAACACAAAAACAGGGGTCAGTGAGAGAAAGAGAGGGGGACTGCAGAGTCCGCTTTTCCCATCCACTACCGGGGGGGGGGCAGCAGTGATCAAACCCCACAGCACAGCCTTCGTTTGACTCTCTCCTTCCGTTGTTGTCTTTTACTAAAAGAATTGTGTTGGTTTGAAAACAATCTCTATTCTATTAAGTGAAAGGAAAAAGAGCCCTGCAAAACAACAGACAGTTATGTTAAAGCCCTTTGTAATAGGTCCTAGCCGGGGCTCGACCCTTCCGGGCAGGAGGGGAGCCACACCGACTCGCTACTGTGGGAACAAGCAGTCAGTTAGTCCCGAAGCTCTGGCTCTTTGGTGCAGGGGCGGAGCAAACACAGTGAAGCTCAGACCCTTGACTGTAGGGACTGCGCGAGCCAACAGTTCAGAGCCCAGACCCTGGATCAGGGCGGGGCAAACACAGTTAAGCTCAGGCCCTTGTTTGCAGGGGCTGAGCGAACAAGCAACTTTGTCAGTGCAGACGTGCCCTTAGTGTGTAACACAAATGGCTTATCAAAATCATGTTGGACTAAAACAGGATGTTTCTTTGTAAGGTTCATTATGGAACTAACAAGGTGATTGAATTTCTTTACAAACCCCAGGTAAAACTTGGTTAGACCAGTAGTGGATTGGACCTGCTCTTGTAGCATAATTCTTGTATGTCATGTGATCTTGCCATAAGCTAATGAAAATAGCTAATTTATTTATACAAGTTCTGGCAAATGTTTGGAACCCAATTAATATCAAGTCAATGTAGATATTAATGTTCCCCATAGTGAAGGAATCTTGGCAGTTAGCCATGGAAGCAATATGGTAGTGTGCCTCAGTTTCCCTTTTCATACAGCACATTAGGTCTGCAATATATTGTCTCCTGTGTACAGTTTCAAGACTAGTTACAGGCATTAACTGTGAAATATCAGTATCACAAGGTCTTTTAACATAAAGTGTGCTCTAATGTATCACTCCCAACATGTTCAAGGTTTTTTCCAAAAGATTAGGCACATTGTACATTTTTACAGTGTTTGGTGTCAGCAACACATTAGTCACAAGAGTTAACATTAGCATTAATATTAACATTAAATCCATTACAAGTGTACATTTCCAATCATTTTTGTCATGACATGCCTTTGGCTCAGTACCATTGGGTTTTGGCATTTTAGGGTTAACAGGTGGCTTTTATTTCAAAGGTTTAGGCTAGGTCTACATTAAGGGGGGGGTCGATTTAAGATACACAAATTCAGCTACGCGAATAGCGTAGCTGAATTCGGCATAGCCTATTCAACTTACCCCCTGTGAGGACTGCGGCAAATCAACCGCCGCGGCTCCCCCATCAATGGTGCTTACTCCGCCTGACGAGGTGGGAGTAAGCGCGTCGATTTGGGGATCGATTTATCCGTCTAGATGAGATGCAATAAATCGATCCCCGAGAGATCGATTTCTACCTGCTGATCCGGATGGGTAGTATAGACTGTCCCGTAGTCTTTCCCTTCCTCCCTGTTCTGGGGAAGGGTCAAAATCTGAGCTCTTTTGTGTAACACAATCCATTGGCTGGCTGGGTGTGTCCTCTTTGCTAACGGCTATGGGCAAGTTTTTCTCCCCCCATGTCTGTCAGGTAATTTGCATCAACACAGACACTAGTTTGTTGACTAGTTTTCAGATTCTTAACTAATACCAATTCCAACGCTGGACTCTGTCTTAAAGAGATACTGTCCATTTTTTCACTAGCATATTAGACCCAAGGTTCTTTTTCCTTTCCATCACCAACCTCTGTTTCCAAATGGAATCCGATGTTAAGTCCACTAAGAGACTATAAGACATATCCCAAGCATTTAGAGATGAGAGTTTGCCTGACATCCCCTCTACTCTCACGAGATTAACTGCACAGCTGTCCTGATCTGCAGACTCAGCTACGCAGTCTTCTCTCTGAACCTGAGACACCGACTGTTCACTCAAAGAGTCAACATGTTGACATTCCTGCTCCAACAACATTGTTTCCCCAACAGGCTGGCCAAGCTCAGCCACTGGGCTATAGGGCTGTTCAACCTCCTTAACAATTTTTATTCCATCTGAGGCCTTTTAGGCTCTCCACACTGGATTTTTCTAAAGCAAGGTCGTGGATCCTACACATCTGAAAACTACAATACCCACCTGGGGAACTGAGGAAACAGATTGCAGAGCGAGACGGGTACCCAGAAAATACCAACTACCGGAGAGGCCCAAGAAGGAAAATACCAGAACACCACTGGCCATAACGTACAGCCCCCAGCTAAAACCTCTCCAGCACATCATCAACGATCTGCAACCTCTCCAGGCAGAACCCCAAGGTCAGGAACATGCCACTCTGGCTCCATTTCCTTCCGATTGCAACTGTTTCCGTACATTGTTTTCCTGAAGACACTGAGGAGCCTCCAGGTTTTATATCAATCTCACTGGGAGCCTGGTCTGCAGGGATCTCATTGTGTCTTTATTTCCAGGTGTCCGATCCCAGGTCCAGCTGGTGGAGTCCAGAGGGGGGTATGAAAAAACCCGGAGACTCTCTCCGCCTCTCCTGCAAAGTCTCCGGGTTCACCTTCAGCAGCTACGGCATGAGCTGGGTCCGACAGGCTCCCGGAAAGTGACTGGAGTGCATAGTGGAAATACACCCAACTTCAACTACCATCAACTACGCACAGCCCTGCAAGGGATGCTTCACCATCTCCAGGGACAATCCCAACAACCTGCTGTTTCTGCAAATGACTGGCCTGAAGCCCGAGGACACTGCCCGGTATCACTGTGCGGGAGACACAGTGAGGGGAAGCCGGGTTGAGCTCAGACAAAAACCTGCCCTGTCGCTTTCAGAAACAGGTCGCTGCTGGCGGGGAACCGGGGATCAAGCACCAAAATCTGCAGAGGAGAAAAGAGAGAAAACAGGGGAATCTGCCAATCCCTGCCTGTCACCTCCACTTTCCTGTTCCAGGGAATTTACCTAATTTAGACATTCACACTCATACAAGAAGGCATTTTTTTTTGGTGTGGGGGGCTTTCCCACCCTGTCCCCCTGCCGCTTACACCCTGGGGGGAGGGTACCTTCTCCATCCACCCTATCCCACCCCCCTGAGCCCAGCACCTCCACATTCCCCGTGGGCTTAGACTGATGTGACGTAAATTATATCCAACAAACAAATCTTTGGGAGAAGGAACATCTGTTTGTCCTGAGATGGCCCAGGGCTTCGACTAGTGGGGCCCGAAATGGAGCTCCCAGGCCCAACAACAACAACAATAATAAATTATTATTAATTATTTAGTATTATTGACGATAATATTATAACTGAATAGCAGTGATTCAGGACTCCGAGTTTTATCACAGGTACTAGTATGCCCCAAATTGAGGTAATATATTAGCTCCTCACAATTTTTAATGTAGTTGCTTTCACAACACCTCTGTGAGACAGGGAAATGCTGCTGTCCCCTTGTTAGAGATGAGGAACTATCGAGAGCAATTATATAAAATATTTGCTGGTAAAGTTTGAGAATGCGCCAAAGATGATGATGAGGAAGAGGATGAAGATCATGATGATGATGACTGAAAGGTGGCCTACAAGAGCTTGGCTGTCATCACCAGGACTGCAACTTCCTTTCTTCCTCTCTCTCTTTTATGCTACAATCCCTCACTCCTGTATTTCTCTCTTTCTGCTCTCACAGCCCCTTTCCGGAGCAGTTCAGGACCAGGTTCCCATTGTGCAGGACTCCACACAAACACATGGGACCTGATGTGATGTCGATCCAAGCCATTAACAAAAATTCCCTTGGATTTTAATGGGATTTGTGTCAGAATGCTACACACATTGACACATATCTCCCCCTTCTCTCAGAATCCAAGTGCAAGAAATGAGATCACCCGGGAAGGAGTTTGTGTGTGTTATAAGGAGCAGGATATGCAAATGAGGGAGATAGTTTCCTGTTTAAATCTGTGCCTCTCTCTGCCTAGGCTGCACCCAGAGACACAATCTGCAGCCCCCTGTGTCCAGGCAGTTACCAGCAAATCCCCTGAGAACTTTCCCCTCCGACACCCGGGAAAATGAGATTTTAGCTCCATTTAGTGTTCCTTGCAGTGGCTTTGGAAGGCATTTTCTCCCCTCACACCCATTGGCGGGGAACAGGGGAAGGTAACTGTCTATTATTGCTCGGAATATTAATGTGATATATAATATCTTTCTAGTCCCAGGTGTCCAGTCCCAGGTCCAGCTGGTGGAGTCTGGAGGGGATGTGAAAAAGCCCAGAGACTCTCTCCACCTCTCCTGCAAAGCCTCCGGGTTCGACTTCAGCAGCTATGGGATGAACTGGGTTTGACAGGCTCCCGGGAAGGGACTGGAGTGGGTCTCACTCATTTACTCTGATGGGAGCAAACAATATTACGCAGACTCAGTGAAAGGCCGATTCACCATCTCCAGGGACAACTCCAACAACCGGCTGTATCTGCAAATGACCGGCCTGAAGCCCGAGGACACCGCCCGGTATCACTGTGCGAGACACACAGTGAGGGGAAGCCGGGCTGAGCTCAGACAAAAACCTGCCCTTGCTGGCTAAGGACAAACTCTCCGCTGGGGGCGCTGGAGTTCTACAGCTCGCAGCGGAAACAGTGAGTGAGAAAACTCCTGTCCGCAGCTACTGTCTGTGACTCTCACACACACTAATGCAGACATAGACTAACCGCACTGTTGGGGTTTTTTTGTTTGTTTTTTTTTTTTTTTTTTTTTTTTTTTAGTAGTGCTTTTCGAAAGGGATATTCTCAGACGATTACTGTCTTGTGAAGGCAGCAAATATAACTCCACTAACTCAATGTGATCAAAAGCACATTGATATCAGCCGAAAGACTCCCATTTCACTCACCTGATTTGAATCAAGCCCTTATTAACTGGAAATGGATCTAGGACTGTACAGTAAATATAGCGCTTTTGCCAACAGTATAATTAATCTCTACCGAACAGTAATAGGATTTCAGAGATGCTGTAATGGAACTAAGGGCCCAAATCCTACTGAATTTCGATAGCATTTAAGTGCCTAATTCCCTTGGGCGCTTTTGAAATCCCAACGAAAAACACAAGAAAAGAGGTATAATTTCCCTTCTCCAAATATTCCTTCATTCCTAAGAAGGCGCTGTCCTGCACTTATATTTGTATGAGAAGCTCAAAGACCATTAAGAATGTTAAATGACCAAATCCTATTTATTTAAATTTAATTTGGGTGTCCAAATACCTTAGGCGGTTTCACACTTTGCTGAGCTGAATTCACTGTGTCCCAGGGAGAGATCCCCATGTGTAAACAAAAAAAAAAATCAAACTCTGTCATCTCTTATATTCACGTTGTGAAACAGGCATGCAAATCCCTGCCCCCCGCCGGGGGGGTGTTCCTGTTTAAATACAAACCCCGGATTGGAAGAGCCCCAGCCTCTCCCCAGACACAGAACTGCCTGGTCCTGGCGGCTGGGGACAGTTTGCACCTTCACTTAAGATGAACCTGCTACTGATTTTCCTGTTCATGCTGGAGGCCCCTTCAGGTACGTGTCTATTGGTGGTCCTGAGGGTTCATTGCTGCAGTGACTGCAGAAGAGATGTTCCAAGGGAATGAGGCGCCGAGATGCCAATGGAGTTCAGTGACAGTTGGTTGCCCCACTCCCTTAAGCACTGCCACGGGGTTTTTTATTTTCTCATGTTCCCCATTCCCAGGGGATAGGAGCCTGGCTCACGGATTCATTTCTGTGTTTCCTTTCCAGGTGTCCTCTCCCAAGTGCAGCTGAAGGAAATGGGCCCGGGAGCAGTGAAACCCGGGGAGTCCCTGACACTCACTTGTACCATCTCTGGAGACTCGGTTTCTAGCACCAGCGTCACCTGGGACTGGATCCGGCAGCCCGCGGGGAAAGGGCTGGAATGGGTAGGGCGCATTTACTACAGACCGAGCCAGTGGTACACTAACTACGCCAGCTCTCTGCAGAGTCGAACGACCATCGCACAAGACACTTCCAAGAACCAGTTCTCCCTGCAGCTCCGCTCGCTGACAGCTGCAGACACCGCCACCTATTACTGTGCCAGGGGATACACAGTGATACAGAGCAAAGCAGGGACTGGTACAAAAAGGGGAAGCAGATTCTGATTAGCGCAGGGAGACAATCAGAATGGAAAGAGATGTTATTCCCATCATAGAAATGCATGTAAGTGAAAGAAAATGGAAATGTGATGCGGGTAAGGAATCTGAGGGAATTTTCTACATATCTGTGGAGCTAAGTGACACAACAAAGAGGAGGATCATGAGCTTTAGTGACATTCCTCAACCCCCTGGTCGCAATATTTCTAAAATCGCTCCCAGCTCTTGTCCAGCAAAATTCAATCTTACAGACATTCTAAGGGGTTGAGAAATAAACTAACTAACTAGCAAACCCCGTCCTTCCACACTGGTTGGGAAAGAGAAATATTGAAAGAGACAGAAAACGACTGACTGAAGAAATGATGTTGATCTGTGAAGTTTTGAGAAGCACCTACGTTAATCAGGAGCCGAGGATCCAGATTCTCAAAGGCATGTAGGTGCCTAAGGGAATATTCAAAAGCACTTAGGAGCCTAAAGTTCATTGATTGCAATGGGCGTTGGGCAGCGAGGTGTTTCTGAAAATCCCACCAGTTGCCTGCATTCCTTTCAAAATGGCTGTTAGAGATAGTAGTTTAGAAACTTCCGGATATGAGTACATGTTGCCCAGGATGTTAAAAGGGACCTCGGGGAATTAGGTACTAAAATCTGGCAGAAATTTCTTAGGAGTTGGGCAGCTGTCTTCCTTAGGGTCTTCAGAAGCTGGGAATGGGCGACAGGGGGTGGATCACTCCCTGATTACCTGTTCTGTTCATTCCCTCTGGGGCACCTGATACTGGCCACTGTTGGAAGACAGGATACTGGGCTAGATGGACCTTTGGTCTGACCCCCAGTCTGGCCGTTCTTACGTTCTTAATTATAGTCTAGGCTCCCTCAGTCCTAGGCACGGTACAAACACAGACCATAAAACCTCTCTCAGTCCCACCGAGTTTACAATCAGAGTGTAAATGGGAAGTGGAGTGTGACTGGGAACAGGAATATAAACACGAATATAAATATCAGCCATGCAGAATAATCTTCCTTCACTCTAGCCTGAATCCTCCCTCAACTCTCCCCTAAAGAAAAACTCCCAGACACGTCGCTCTCAGCCCACTAATGTCAGGGAGGCTCCACTGCAAAACCTTAACTCCATCCTCAGACTCTCCCCCGCCCCCCGCACCCCAGCTTCTCCGACCTGCATCCACAGGCGGGCCCCAGACCTGGCCCAAAGCAGGAGCCAGGCTTGCTCAGATCATGTCCCTAGTGTCATGGATCATTTCAATGTAACCAGTCACTGCTGGGAAGGGAAAGGGGCTTCCGTCCCAAATCCCTCCCAGCGCCACGGGAAATCTTCCCTCTCCAGCGTGTGGCCCAGCCCAATGGATCCCTGGGACACGACCCCTCCCCAGACACTGACCCCCCTGACCGGACATTGCATGGCCCTTGTGCGTGTGGAACGGGGCTCCAGAGCTGAGTCTCCCCAATATCACCTCACACTAGCCAGTCCCTCAGTTCCTGGGTGAGGAAATACAGTCACTGCAGGGAGCTGGTCATTCCTCCCAGGGGTCCGAAAGTGTCAGGAGGACCCAGCACCCTGTGCCCGGCGCTGCACAGACACACAGGACGGGACAGTCTGACTCCTGCACCCGGAGCCCTAGGGCGAGTCAGTCAGATCACTGGCAGCAGGAGTGTGTGTCTATTATAAAGCGGGGGCATGCAAATGAGGGAAACAGTTTCCTGTTTAAATCTGTGCCTCTCCCTGCCCAGGCTGCACCCGGAGACACAATCCGCAGTCCCTGGGTCTGAGCTGTTACCAGCCAGTTCCTGAGAACTTTCCCCTCCAGCACCCAACGGATGGAGCGAATTGCTCCTGGGTCCAAATTCTCCGCTAGTGTAAAGTCACCACAACTGCTTTCACTACACTTGAGTTACTCCTGATTTACAGCAGGAAGGCTCTGGCCCTTTCAGCAAACTGGGACGTTTAGCGCATTAATGCAGCAAAAGGTGATTAGTTCATTATAACCGATGTGGGGCCCCTCACCGTGCCATCCCCACCCTTTACATGAGGCTATTGCCTTTGTCCTCACAACGCCGTCCCTTATCCCATGGGCCACAGGGGGCTGCAGATCCTTAAACAATACCCCAAATGGTCATCAGGCCTGGAGTAAAGTCAGGTTTTATGTATATAATTCCCAGACAATATTCCATCGTGTTGCCCATCGCTCCATAGTGTGTGTGATCTCTGGTCAAGTATCAGGCAATGTATTAAAGAGAGACCCTCACAGCCTTTGCTAGATTCTCTGGCTACCCACCAGAACCCAGTGCTCCACACACCTACCCAGGCCCCACACACTCCCTGCTTCCAGCTTAACCCCCTTCGGGTCAATCCAGTACATGCAAAGCTGACAGCTCCCACTTCCTGGTTACATACTGACAGTAGCACCTCAGAGAAAAGACCTGACTCACTGGGGCTCCCTTCCCGTCCCACCACGATGCTCTTTGCATTACGAAACTTCATTTGACCGACTGGACTCTCACATCGATTTTTGGAACATATAGTTGAACTACACTTTAAGGACAGAGTCATTCCTGCTCTAACTCAAGGGACTGGCCTGGGAAGTTGATTTGACACAAATGAAACCGCCATACAACTCCTCTAACACCTAAGGGATGTAAGAGCAAAGTGGGCGCAAATCATTCCTCCCTCCTCTTTGCACAGCTGGGAACAGCCTCATAAGGTTCCCATCAAGGCAGAGTCGGGTGCCCTGACCTTTTAAATTTAATTATTCACTATTCATATCACTTCTCACCAATTGCTTTCCTCTCCACAGCGTCTTTTGGTAGATTGTCCTGACCAAATCAGACTGAACAGTGAAAAAGTCTGACATGCGCTGTAGATGGATGTAAGGTGAACCTGGACATCATGCCTTGGATCCAAAAGGCTTCTGGGAAGAAGTGGGAGTGGACACTTTACTATCATACTTCCTGTACCAACAGCTACTGGCCTACAACCCTGAGGGGTGGGAGTTGGGGGCAGACTCATAACCTCCAAAGACAGCTCCACCTCTATTTACACAAGCAGCCTAAAGGACATGCACACAGAAAAGCTCTCTCTCTCTCACACACACATACAATATTCTTCCTGAAAGGCAGTAACTTTATAGTGCTTTATTATTGTTCAGAATCCAGACCCCTAACACACAAGAACCAAAGACAGAGAGAGACAAAGCAGGCTGCTCCCGAAGGGAGAAAGGCACAACCCATCCCCATCCTGATCTACCATGGCTCTTTGCAAAGTGACTGTTAAAAATCCAGTTCACAAGTTTCCCTACTGAGTCCAACAGCCTGCATGCAGGAGAAGGAAACTCCTTTCAAACTTAAAATGATGGCTTCAAATGTTAAAGCAGTTTTCAATAAACCACAATGGAGTATTGACACTTCTGCCTCCAAGACTACTAAACATTATGTGATTTTATTTATTCTGCCCCACCTCCATTAACATTATCACATAATTCCTATCTGCCCATGTATTAAGGCTACAGTTTAAGGTATAGACTTTAGGGTTACAGCAAGAGTTCAGGCCTCCGGGTAGGATTAAATTTAGTGTTAAGATTAGCTCTAGGTTTAGGGCTAGAGTTAAGATTTATGGTTATAAATAGGGTTAGGATTTAGAGACAGAGAATAAAGTTGAGGTTCAGGTTACAGTTAAAGGTTAATGTGACATGTCATGTTTAATATTAGGACCAAATTTAGGATTATGGTTAGTTTATACATTTAAGGTTAGGGTTAGGGTAAATGTTAAAGATTAAGGTTATTTGTCACCCTTAGAAATTGGGTTACAGTACAAATTTAGATTTGTGTTCAGTTAAGTGTTAAATTGTGGGTTTGGTTTTATTGTTAGGTTTTAGGACAGGCTTTAGTGTTAGTTTCAAGGTAGCAATGGAGGGTGAGGCCTAGTATTAAAAGTCAGTGTTAGAATTTATACTGAGGGTTAGAATTGCCTTCAGAGAAGAAGTCAGGATTTAGTGATAGAACTAAGGTATCCCTTTAGCTCTCAGGTTCAGCTCAATACAAAGGTTAAGGTGAGGGTTTATCCTTAGGGTTAGGGTTAAATGTGGGAGTTAGGGCGAGGACAAAGAAGATGTGAACTGGACTCCTTATAGTCACATAGGAAGCTCTAATCCAATGGTGCTAGCACCCCAACTGGGAGCGGGGGGTACCCCAGAGTTAAATTCCGGCCCTTCTCTCAGCCACACACAAAGAAACTGAGTTTGCTCTAGGAAATAATTGGAGTCTCTTATCAGAAGGGGGATATGCATAGAGGAGCAGGGCCGGCTCTAGGTTTTTGGCCGCCCCAAGCAAAAAATTTTTTGGCTGCCCCCCACCCCAGCCCTGGGTTCTCTCTTCCCCCCTCCCACCCGCACCCCCTCCACCCCACCCCTGGGCTCCCCCCCACCAGTGATGACTCTGCCCGCTCCCCCCTCACCTCCAGCCAGTCCGGCGCTGGCAGGGTCGGGGTAAGCAGTGGGGCTCCCAGGCCGCACCTCAGCCCAGGATCCCTCCAGCCGGGGCTCCCGCCTCCAGAACTGGCCGGGACCCGGGAGGGCAGAGCCGGGGGACCGTCCCCGTAGAGGGCTGAGGAGCCTGGGCAGGGCAGCCCCAGAGGCAGCGGAGCCCCGGAGAGCGGGACACAGGCCCCGCATGACAGCACCCCGCTCTCTATGGCCCCACTGCTGCTGCTGCTTCTGGCCGCCCTGTCGCAGTCCCTGGGCGGCTCAGGCCGCTTCGCTCAGCCTCGGCTGCGGCGCTGGGGGGTGGCCACCCTGTGGCACCTGCAGGCGGCTCCGTGTGCCCCGTGGGGTGTCCCCCAGCCTGAGGGTCCCCTGCTCGAAGCCTGCCCGGCCCAGCCACAAAGTGTGGGCGCTGCTCCCCCACGGCGTGAACGGCAGCGTTTACAGGGCGCCCCCACCCACGACATGCTGCTGCCGCCAGGGCCGGCACTAGGCGTTTGCTGCTGGATGCACCAAAAAAAAAAAAAAAAAATGGCCAGAATGCTGCCCTTGAAAATGTGCTGCCCCAAGCAAATGCTTGGTTTGCTGGTGCCTGGAGCCGGCCATGTAGAGGGGTGAGAGTTTCCTGTTTAAATCTGTCCCTCTCACTTCCACGGCTGCACCAGGAAAGACAAGCTGCAGCGTCTGTCTCTGGGCAGTCACCAGACAACCCCCCTGAAAACTCTCCTCTCCAAACACAGGGACAATGAGACTTTTCTCCCTTTTCATGTATTGGAGAGGTAGGGGTTGTTATTCCGTTGACCTAGATACTTACATTCCCCTTAAATAGTCTTTATTTCTAGGTGTCCACTCACAGGTTCCACTGGTGGAGTCCGGAGGGGATGTGAGAAAACCTGGATACTCTCTCCGCCTCTTCTGCAAAGCCTCTGGGTTCATCTTCACTAGTTACTGCATAGGCTGGGTCCCTCAGGCTCCCGGGAAGGGACTGCAGTGGCTCACTGTAGCGAGGTGGTTACCCCACTCCTGCCTTAGGGGTTTAAAACAGCCCTGGCAGAGGGCTGAGGCAAAGGGAAAAGCTACCGGGCTGACTGGGGAAGTAGCCACAGCTGGGCCATGCCCCAATCAGGCCCCAGATGGCCTGTATAAGAAGGCTGGGAGCCAAGAGCTCAAGAGTCTCTCTCTGCACACAGAGGCAGAAGGGCCTGGTTGCAGGGGGCTTGGGACAGGATATCTGAGTGGAGCAGGGCTGGGGAAAGGCTGAGGAGCCAGGGAGCTCTAGTCTGGAAAGCCACAGGCTGCAGCCTAGCATAAGGCCAAGGGGTACTGGGGGTTGCAGAGGGCAGCCCAGGGCTAGGCCAAGGCAGCAGGTCCAAACCCAACTTTGCCGATGATGAGTGGCCTATACTGCAGTCTGCCCCAGGGAGCGGGGGCTAGTTGGTGACTGGCAGTGACCTTATTCTGAGGTGAAGTGGGGACAGTGGGTGGGGGTTCCCCAGGGAGGGGAGACCCTAAGACTGGGGTTACTGCCAGGGGGCAGCACCCCAGATACAAGGGCACCGGAGTCCAGGAGGGACACGGGGGCCAGAGAACAGGCAGATCACTGGCCTGCAGAAGGCGCTCCAGGATGCTGGAAGAGCTAATTCCCAGAAGTCACCAGCAGGAGGCGCTGCAGGGGTGAATCTGTTCTTCTACACTCGCCCAGCTTCACGGCTCTAGCATATACTACAGTGACTTGGTAAAAGGGAGATTCTAAAACAAGAGGCAGTTTGATTACTAGAGTAATTACTAGATTTGATTTGATTACTAGAGTCGACTTCAGCTAATGTAGAGAATAGTGGAGGAAGCTCATGTAATCAGGTGACCAGTCACACAAAACTACACTACTGGTGAATGCTCCACAGCAAAAGAAACATACCACAGCCTGTGCATCATTCATCCCACCATCCCTAGCAACACAGAACGCCAAGGTCATTGTCCCAACAGTCCCCTGGCCTAGCAGAAGGGACTGAATTAGACACCAGCGTCCTTCACTGTCCTTCCTGACTTGAGAGGAACAAGGGGAGATGGTGAAAGGGGCAAACACAAGTGAGGTGTCCAAATAGCACCAGGATCCACAGGAGCTGGCTGTCGAACTGCCCTTCATGTCTTTGAAAATTCACTCCAGAAAACCTTCCAATGCAATACCGTAGGGCAGGGATTAGCAACCTTTGGCACACAGCTCACCAGGGTAAGCACCCTGGCGGGCCGGGCTGGTTTGTTTACCTGCCGCGTCTGCAGGTTCGGCCGATCACGGCTCCCACTGGCTGCAGTTCGCTGCTCCAGGCCAATGGGGGTGGCGGGAAGCAGCGGCCAGCAAATCCCTCCTCCCGCGCCGCTTCCCGCAGCCCCCATTGGCCTGGAGCAGCAAACCGCAGCCAGTGGGAGCCGCGATCGGCCGAACCTGTGAATGTGGCAGGTAAATGAACCGTCCCGGCCCCGCAGGGTGCTTACCCTGGCGAGCCATGTGCCAAAGGTTGCCGATCCCTGCTGTAGGGATAAAGCCTTTGTCTGCAGCCATGTTGTCAGGCCTAAAGCCTGCGGCCTTCGTCTGCAGCCAGATTAACAGAGCAGCAGCCATGAGCTGAGAAGCAGGAAGTCACATCCTCACATTCCATCTACATTCCATTAAACCAATGTCAGATCCGGCTGGTAAGGAGGAGACCCCATCCAAACGGCCCCACTAGCACCAGAGAAACAAACAGATCTTAAGATGGTTAAAGGAAATTTAGTTTGACAGCATCTGTCTGTCAAGACATCACTTGTCAATAGTTGTGGTTGTGAAATCCTCATTTCTTTATTGTTTTGTCATTATGGTCCCCACTTCCCTATTGTTTATCTGTCTGATCTGTTTGGTTCTTTAATTATTTCTGTCTGTTGTATAATTAATTTTGCTAGGTGTAAGTTAATTAGGGTAGTGGGTTATAAGTGGTTAGAGAATTATGTTACAATATTTTAAGATTGGTTAGATAGATTTCAGTAAAATGATTGGTTGAGGTCTAGCTAAGCAGGACTCAAGTTTCACTATATATACTGGGGTCCAAGAAGGAGACCGGCTGGGAAGAGAAGAAGAAGGAAAGACCTGGAAGAAGATCTCACACCCAAGACTCAGCCTGAGATCAGAGCTTTTAAGAATCCTCTGCACAACCATGAAGTGCAGCAACTAGGGCCAAGATGAGACCAGCCTGGCCTGGCCACCAGGGAAAGTCCACCTGCGTGATCAGGGTTGGTGAGCATGGCATTGTGTGCTTAATGTGTATTCTGACTGGTAATTGTTAATAAATAGAGGATCCGGATATTACTGTGTAAGGCTCTTTCACGGGTAAAAGGTCCTGCACACCTGCAGAAGTAGTAGGGACCCAGAGCCCTATGTATTGGGAAAGGGTGTAGGTGCTTACATTGACCAGGTTAGTTACCCAATCCATAGGGGTCAGGGTGTATGGGTGGCTCTGAGCCCTACGGACTGGGAAAAGGTGGGGTGCCCTAATGTGTGCCGGTAACAATACTGTAAAATTAAACATTTTTCTCTTTGTCTGTCTTCTCTCATCTTAACATAGGTCGTGTTTTCCTATGTGGTTCTAACTCTCTCAAATTGTGGTGCCCTGCTTGGAATTCTTACATGGGACTTTCCTGGCAGAACATGCTGAGTACCAAACTCTGAAAATGAAGCCCCTTCTAAGGCGTCTCAGACAAAGCAAACACAATTTGACACAATTAAAATAGCTATTTTTGAAAATCTTGGCCTATGTGCAGTGTAGGGAAATTGGTCTTACAAAGATAGTGGCCCCCAAGTTCTCTGGTAAGGACAATGTTGACTCTGTGATCAAGTACCAGGCATCATATTGAGGATAAAGTCACACAGCCTTTGCCAGACTCTCTGGAATTGTTGCTCTGATCTCACGATTTCACGTCGATTAGGGGCTGGGTTTCTCAGCCCCTTACAGCAGGATATGCAAATAAGGTTACTTGGCTCCCTGCTTAAACCTGCCCTTCCCCAGACCCTGCAGCTCTGGCACTGAGAAGCCAGAGCCTTGTGGTTCCGGCAGTGAAAGAGTTAACCCCCGAGAACCCCCGATACAGGCAGAGAAATGAGGTTTTGGTTCCATCACCTCCACACTCTCGCAACGCTCAGAGGAGATTTTCTCCCCCAAAATAGCAGACTCCTGAGATTTCTCCTCAGCTCGGTCAGAATCTCCCGACTCATAACATGCCTTGAATTGCAGGTGCCCGGGTGCAGGGGCAGCCGGTGGAGTCCGGAGGGGATGTGAAAAAGCCCGGAGACTCTCTCCGCCTCTCCTGCAAAGCCTCCGAGTTCATCTTCAGCAGGTCCTAACTGGGATGGGTCCCCTGGGAGGGGGATCGGAATGGGTCTGCACCATGGACAGCTCTGGAAGCCTCACATATTTCACCGATTCAGTGAAAAGATGATTTACTATCTCCAGGGACAAACACGGAGACCTGCTGTATTCGCACAGGAGCAGCTTGAGACGTGAGGACGCTGCCTGGTATTACTGCGAGAGATTCACTGTAGTGGAAGGTGAGAGAAAAATCTTCCCTCAGAGTGGGCATGGGATGGGTGGTGAGTTCTATGGGCCCGTGGTGCCTGGGCACCAGGAATATTCCTGGCCTGGGGCTCGGCTCCACACTGGCTGAGGCTGGGTCTCTCCCTCAGCCGCAACTTCCATGTCACAGTAAGTGTAAGGTCCACGGAATTATTATTAGAGCCAGGGTAACAGGCTGTTGGATTAAATCAGAATTTTGGGAGGGGGGTGATAAATGAAAGGGGGGGGGTAGCTCCCTTTTATGGACACTAGCCAGACAGTGAGCTATAAAATCCTTTCAGTAGTTGTTCTCCACTCTCCCTGCCTAGGTAAAAGGAAGGGAGTGGGCACCTGACCAAAAGAGCCAATGGGAAGGCTAGAACGTTTTAAAACTGGGGAAAAAAACTTCCCTTTTGTCTGTCTGTTGTTCTCTAGAGAGGGGGGACAGAGCAGCGATGCTGTAAGAGCTTTGGGCCAGGTATGAAAAGTCATCAGATCATACCTAGAAACTACTCATTTGAAACCCCAGATATGTAAGAAGATCAGGAAATGTCTAGGAAGATGCGATTAGGTTTATCTCTTTTTATTTTTATATGGCTTGTGGATTCATCTGTGCTAACCCCCAGGTGCTTTTGCTTTGCTTGTAACCTCTAAGATGGACTTCAAGAATCTATCTTGATGCCTAATCCTTGGAGTGGTTTTATTAAACATAGCAAAAAGCCTAAGTTCCAGATGTATTGTCTTTCTTTTGTTTTTAAGAAAATTTACCTTTTTTAAGAACAGGATTGAATTGTTGTGTCCCTAAGAAGTTTGTGCACATGGTGTTTAATTAGCTGTTGGCAACAGCTGATTTCCTTTGTTTTTCTTTCTCGGCTCTTCTCTAGAGGGCGGGTGAAAGGGCTGGAGGGTACCCCACAGGAAAGAATTCCCAAGTGCGCATTTCTGGGTTCTCAAAAGGGGGATTTTGCACTTGGGGGATGGCAGCATCTACCCATCCAAGGTCAAAGAAAAGCTGTGACCTTGGGAGTTAAATACAAGTCTGGAGTGGCCAGTATTAATTTTTAAAATCCTTGCGGGCCCCACCTTCTGCACTCGAAGTGCCAGAGGGGGGAATCAGCTTGACAGGGGGTTAGAGTAATAATTAGCATTTCGGGTAAGGGTAAATAGTCTGTCTATGGATTAGAGTTCGAGTCCGGATTTGATAAGAGGCTACATTTATGGTTAGGTTCTTGGTCAGATTTGAAGTAAAAATTGGAGAATTTTATCTTCTTTCAGGAATAGCGGATGAGGAATCACTTTATCTTGCCTAAGTAGAAGTTTTTCACTGTTTGAAAATCTATTAACTTCAGTGGAGTGACCAGTGTTTAAGAGCTGAGGGCGGGAGAGCAGAAAGCAGCAATACAGAGCAGAGCCCTGCCTGCCTCACGCCAACTGCTCCTCTCCTTGCAATTCCTGAGGGAACTTCAGGGAGTGAAGAAAACCGCGATTGTCCCGTGTGGTGAAAGCTACCAGGGAATATTTCCCACCAGACAGAGCACAGGTCAGTGGAGCGCCGCTTCTGTGAAGAGGCTGGGCCGGGGCTTCAGTCCCAGCTAATTCCCAGTGCCCAGGGCATTATTGTGTCTGCAGGGGCGTCTCGGCCCAATGAGCCCTGTGACCAGTCTCATCAAATCCATTGTTTCAAACAAAGCCCTCAGCACAGCTAGTGGAAAAATTAAGTAACAAGATGGATTTTGGAGTCACATGGGCAAGTCACATGTCCATGCACGATTTCGCTTAGTCATAGCAGAAGCCATTACCTATACCCCAGACAGAACGTTCTCAGGAAAGTCCATTCAGGGTAGATGGGCGTCTCCCAGGGTCCATTGTGAGGTAAGTGTTCCTTGCTGAGCCACTTAACTTGAATAGTCCCTTCAAGATGTGAAAGCTAAATACCTTGTGGGTGCTACCCAGGAGCAAGCATTTGAAATCCAGGTATAGAGCCAATACTCATAACTCCAGATACAACAATGATACATGCATCCAGATAGCATCAGCATGACCAGCAAATCATAACTTTTCTATCTACACTTTACTTGACACACTTTGTATAAGATTTGTTGCAATTATATAACAGTGGTAGCAACAATGATCTACATCAGGGATCGGCAGCCTTTGGCACGTGGCTGACCAGAGTAAGCACCCTGGTGGGCCGAACTGGTTTGTTTACCTGCTGCGTCCACAGGTTCGGCCGATCGTGGCTCTCACTGGCCACGGTTCACCGCTCCAGGCCAATTGGGGCTGCAGGAAGCGGCGGCCAGCACATCCCTCGGCCAGCACCAATTCCCACGGACCCCATTGGCCTGGAGCGCCGAACCGTGGTAAGTGGGAGCCACAATCGTCCGAACCTGCGGACGCAGCAGGTAATCAAAGCGACCCGCCCCGCCAGGGTGCTTACCCTTGTGAGCCACGTGCCAAAGGCTGCCGATCCCTGATCTACATGGTCATATTTTAATCAGATGTCACAGGTGTGAAAAAGCTCAGAGACTCCGTCTCTCCTGCAAAGAATCCGCGTCCTGGTTGGGCTGGGGCCATCAACTGCCCAGAAGGGATTGGAATGTATCTCCGCCATAGACAGCTCTGGCAGCGCCACATATTTCACCGATTCAGTGAAAGGCGATTGACCATCTCCAGGGAGAACTACAAAGACCTGCTGCACACACACATCAAGGGCTTGTGAAGCCAGGACACGGCTCGGTATCACTGCGGCCAGGGGCGGCTCTAGCTTTTTTGCCACCCCAAGCACAGCAGGCAGGCTGCCTTCAGCGACATGCCTGCGGGAGGTCCCTGGTCCTGCGGCTTCCCGCAGGCATGCTGCCGAAGGCGGCCTGACTGCTGTCCCCACAGCGACCGGCAGGGTGCCCCCCGTGGCTTGCTGCCCCAGGTACACACTTGGAGCACCGGTGCCTGGAGCCGCTGCTGACTGTAAGAGACTCACTGTAGTGGAAGCTCAGAAAAAACCTTCCCTCGGAGTCGATGTTCTCCTGGTTTGGTCACTCAAGGTCTGTCAAAGGACGGGCAGTGCAGAAGGAGTGGGAATGGGAACAGGAGTGGGAATGGGATCGCCTCTACGAATCTGGATCTTTAATAATCATCTCCCTTCAGAGCTGCCTGCATCCTCGCCTACGGAAGGACTCCCAGACACACCGCGCTCGCCAGCCCAGGGAGACTTAACTCTCCAGTGAGTGTCCCAGCCCTATGCAACCCTGTGACCCGACCCCTCCCCAGTCACTGACCAGTACCGGGTTTACCATGGTGCCACTGGTGCCATGGCACTGGGCCCAGACTCCAAAGGGGCCCTGGCCCGGCCCACTCGGCTTGCACTGCAGTAAGGCCCCCACCAGCTCTTCTCGGCCCCCCGCCCACTGCTCTCCCCTGCGGGGGCAGAAGCTTGGTCCTGCTGGCTCCTGGGGCTCCTCCTGCACCCACCGCCAGCCAAACTTCCCCCTCCCCCACCTCTTCCCCCGGGCGTGCCGTGTTCCCGCCCCTCCCCCTCCCAGTGCCTCCCCTGCCGCCGAACAGCTGTTTGCTGGTGCAAAGGAGGGGGAGGAGCGGGACCGCAGCATGCTTGGGGGAGGAGGTGGAGAAGAGGCGGGGGCAGGGACTTGGGGAAGGCAGTGGAATCAGGGGAGGGCAGAGGAAAGGTGGGGCCCTGCAGTCCCCCTGAACATACCCCTCCACCCAGCCCCCTGCCATGAGCCACTAAGGGCAGGGGGCTGGGAGTACCCCCAGGACCCCAGCCCACATCTCCCAGCCCCCTGCCCTGACTCCTGCACCCCCTCACACACCGCCAACCCCCTGCCCTGACTCCTGCACCCCCTCACAACTCCAACCACACCCTGAGCACCAAACGAGAGCTTCTGCACCCCCCCCCACCGTCCCACCTGCACCCCTTGCACCAAATGGGAGCTCCCCAGGTAAGCGCTCCACACCCCAACCTCCTGCCCCAACCCTGAGCCCCCTCCTGATCCTAACTATTGGCCAGGCCCTGCACCCCAACCCCCAGGCTGCTCCTGCACCCTAACTTCCTCCCAGACCTTGCACCCCCAACCCTGAGCCCCATCCCCCACCCTAAGTCCTGGCCAGACCCCACACCCCAATGTTTTTTTTTTTTTCTTTTTTTTACATTTTTTTATAAAGCTCTTATCCAAAGCACTTTACAGTAGTTAGCTAACTGTACTTGTTCCCATAATACAAGAACTAGGGGTCACCAAATGAAATTAATAGGCAGCAGGTTTAAAACAAATACAAGGAAGTTCTTCTTCACACAGCACACAGTCAACTTGTGGAACTCCTTGCCTGAGGAGGTTGTGAAGGCTAGGACTGTAACAATGTTTAAAAGAGAACTGGATAAATTCATGGTGGTGAAGTCCATTAATGGCTATTAGCCAGGAAGGGTAAGGAATGGTGTCTCTAGCCCCCCGCAAATCCTGGCGAAGTGGAGAGTCGTGTCCACTTCAGGGGTTTCAGGGTTGGGCCTGTGGACAGAGCATACACCATTTAGCTGCTGTGGCAACACCAAAGGGTGAGAGTCTGTTAAACCCTTCATTAGTTCAAAGCTTTTCCCATATTTTTTTTCCTCTAGGAACCAGTCTTGCGCCTACCCCAGACCAAGATGTGAGATTATAAGAACGGCCAGACTGGGTCAGACCAAAGGTCCATCTAGCCCAGTGTCCTGTCTTCCAACAGAGGTCAATGCCAGGAGCTTCAGCGGGAATGACCAGACCCGAGCACTCATCCTTGTGAGTCACTGGGAGGAGTTTTATCTGTTATAAGGAGGGAGATATGCAAATAAGGGTGAGTTTCCTGTTTAAATCTTTCTGCCGAGTCTGCACCCTGAGACAATCTGCAGCCCACTGGGTCTGTGCAGTTTCCAACTGACCCACCAGAGACCTGTCCTCTCCCACACCAGGGAAAATGCCTCTTTGGCTCCATTTCGTTTTCCTTGCAGCAGCTTTGGAAGGTATTTTCTCCCCCTGTGTGGGTAGGGGAGTCAGAGGAATGGATAGTTGGCAATTCACACTGACATGATTTTAACATACGTTTATTCCCAGGTGTCCTGTCACAAGTCCAGCTGCTGGAGTCCGGCGGGGATGTGAAAAAGCCCGGAGACTCCCTCAGACTGACCTGTACCACCTCAGGGTTCAACATAGACAGCTACTGGATGAGCTGGGTCCGCCAGGCTCCCGGGCAGGGACTGGAGTGGGTGTCAGCAATTAATGGAGCAACTACGCAGTATGGAAATTCTGTGAAAGGGCGATTCACCACCTCTACAGACAGCTCCAAGAAGCTGATATACCTGCAAATGACCGGCCTGAAGCCCGAGGACACCGCCCGCTATTACTGTGCGAGAGACACAGTGAGAGGAAGCCAATCTGAGCTCAGACAAAAACCTCTCCCTGCAGTAATTAGAGAAGCACTTTGATGTTGGGGGCGCCCAAGGCCTGTCAGTGAAAATAAGATCAGTTCTGGGAAAGGGACTAGTAACAACAAACCCTTTTATTGTTATTATCATTCCCCTTCTTTGATTTTACACAAGGTGAAGGAATTTATACAAGTTCCCACAAAGGACAAAACATTCTTTGTTGGGTCCCTTCCTCTTTCTTTCCTCTGCAGGGGACAAATGCTGAGCCCCCACACAACCTCCCGGGGAGTTACAGATCCATAGATATAAAGGTCGGAGCGGAGCAGGATGAGAAACTAGTCTGAGCTCCTGCATAATACAGGCCATAGATCCTCACCCTGGTCATTCCGGTTCCGTCGAGCGCCCTCTTGAATTCACCGGGCTGGGATTCGCTCAGTGTCACCCTGTCAGTGACACATTCCCGCAGAAGGGCCGGGATCTCTCAGCTTTTCGCACTAGAACCCACCAAGTTTCTTTGTGTGTTTCTAGGGTGACCAGATGACAGTAGGGTTACCATACGTCCTCTTTTTCCCGGACATGTCCGGCTTTTCGGCAGTCAAACCCCCGTCCGGGGGTAATTGCCAAAAAGCCGAACATGTCCGGGAAAATGGCGGCTCTGTTTAAGAGCCGGGCTGCCTGAACGCTACCGGCTTCGGGCAGCCCCGTGCCTCCAGACCCTGCGCCGCCGGAGCCCGGGAGGGGAAGTGCCCGGCTGGGGGCGCAGGGTCTGGAGGCATGGGGGCTGCCCGAAGCCGGTAGCGCTCGGACAGCCCGGTTCTTAAACAGAGCCTCCAGCGGCTGCGGCTCTGTGTAACTGACACTGTGTCAGTTACACACAGCCCCGGCGGCTGGAGGCTCCAGCCGCCCCCGCTCTGTTTAAGAGCCGGGCTGCCCGAGCGCTACCGGCTTCGGGCAGCCCCCTGCCTCCAGACCCTGCGCCCCCAGCCGGGCACTTCCCCTCCCGGGCTCCGGCGGCGCAGGGTCTGGAGGCAGGGGGGCTGCCCGAAGCCGGTAGCTCTGGGGCAGCCCGGCTCCTAAATAGAGCGGGGGTGGCTGGAGCCTCCAGCCGCCGGGGCTGTGTGTAACTGACGCAGTGTCAGTTACACAGAGCCCCAGCCGCTGGAGGCTCTGTTTAAGAGCCGGGCTGCCCCAGAGCTACCGGCTTCGGGCAGCCCCGTGCCTGGAGACCCTGCGCCGCCGGAGCCCGGGACGGGAAGTGCCCGGCTGGGGGCGCAGGGTCCGGAGGCACGGGGGCTGCCCGAAGCCGGTAGCGCTCGGGCAGCCCGGCTCTTAAACAGAGCGGGGGCGGCTGGAGCCTCCAGCCCCCGGGGCTGTGTGTAACTGACCCAGTGTCAGTTACACAGAGCCAAAGAGGAGCAAAGCCTCCAGCCCCCTGGGCTGTGTGTAACTGACACAGTGTCAGTTACACAGAGCCGCAGCCGCTGGAGGCTCTGTTTAAGAACTGGGCTGCCCGCAGCCGCTGGAGGCTCTGTTTAAGAACCGGGCTGCCTGAGAGCTACCGGCTTCGGGCAGCCCCCTTGCCTCCGGACCCTGCGCCCCCAGCCGGGCACTTCCCCTCCCGGGCTCCGGCGGCGCAGGGTCCGGAGGCACGGGGGCTGCCCGAAGCCGGTAGCGCTGGGGCAGCCCGGCTTTTAAACAGAGCCTAAGAGGAGCAGAGCCTCCAGCTGCGGGGGCTCTGCTCCTCTTCGGCTCTGTGTAACTTATACAGTGTAAGTTACGCAGAGCCGCTGGAGCCCCGGAGGGGAAGTGCCCGGCTGGGGGCGCAGGGTCCGGAGGCATAGGGGCTGCCCAAAGCCCGAGCACTACTGGCTTCACGGTTTGCTGGGCAGCCTCCAGACCCTGCGCCCCCAGCTGGGCGCTTCCCCTCCCAGGCTCCAGCTGCGCTGGGGAAGCGCCGGCTGGGGGTGCAGGGTCTGGGGGCTGCCCGGCAAACCGTGAAGCTGGTAGCACTGGGGCAGCCCTTTCCCCCTGGCTGGGAGTGGGAGGGAGGAGGGGGCGGAGTTAGGGTGGGGGAAGGGGCGGAGTTGGGGCGGGGCTAGGGGTGGGGAAATGGGCGGGGCCATGGCCCGTGGAGGGTCCTCTTTTTTTATTTATGAGATATGGTAACCCTAGATGACAGGAAGAAAATATCGGGACACAAGGGGGGGGGGGTCACTGGCGGAGCAAAAAAAACCAAAAAACTGAGTGCTGCCGGTGTAAGGACACAAACAGCTCCCTCTCCCAATTCCCTACTGTGGCCCAGTGCTGCCGGCAGTCGGGGGCGGGAGCTGAGAACAGCGGAGTGCTGCGGGCAGTCAGAGGAGATTATGCACCTTCCTTAGGTATTTTGGGGTTAACAGGTGGCTTTTATTTGAAAGGTTTAGTCTTTCCCTTCCTCCCTGTTCTGGGGGGTCAAAATCTGAGCTCTTTTGGGTAACAGAATCCATTGGCTGGCTGGGTGTGTCCTCTTTGCTAATGGCTATGGGCAAGTCTTTCTCCCCCCATGTCTGTCAGGTAATTTGCATCAACACAGACACTAGCTTGTTGACTAGTTTTCAGATTCTTTCAGATACCAATTCCAAGGCTGGACTCTGTCTTAAAGAGATACCATCCATTTTTTCATTATCATGTTAGACCCAAGGTTCTTTTTTCTTTCCATCACCAACCTCTGTTTCCACATGGAATCCGATGTTAAGTCCACTAAGAGACTATAAGACATATCCCAAGCATTTAGAGATGAGAGTTTGCCTACCATCCCCTCTATTCTCACGAGATTAACTGCACAGCTGTCCTGCTCTGCAGACTCAGTTATGCAGGCTTCTCTCTGAACCTGAGACACAGACTGTTCACTCAAAGAGTCAACATGGTGACATTCCTGTTCCAACAACATTGTTTCCCCAACAGGCTGGCCAAGCTCAGCCACTTGGTTATAAGGCTGTTCAAACTCCTTAACCATTTTTATTCCATCTGAGACCTTTTAGGCTCTCCACACTGGATTTTTCTAAAGCAAGGTTGTGGATCCATACACATCTGAAAACTACAATACCCACCCGGGGAACTGCGGAAACAGATTGCAGAGCAAGACGGGTACCCAGAAATCACCAACTACCGGAGAGGCCCAACAAGGAAAATACCAGAACACCACTGGCCATAACGTACAGCCCCCCAGCTAAAACCTCTCCAGCACATCATCACTGATCTGCAACCTCTCCAGGCAGAACCCCAAGGTCAGGAACGTGTCACTCTGGCTCCATTTCCTTCTGATTGCAACTGTTTCCCCAGTATATTGTTTTCTTGAAGACACTGGGGAGCCTCCAGGTTTTGTATCAATCTCACTGGGAGCCTGGTCTGCAGGGATCTCATTGTGTCTTTGTTTGCAGGTGTCCAATCCCAGGTGCTGGTGGAGTCCGGAGGGGGGTATGAAAAAGCCCGGAGACTCTCTCCACCTCTCCTGTAAAGCCTCCGGGTTCACCCTCAGCAGCTACTGGATGAGCTGGGTCAGACAGGCTCCCGGAAAGGGACTGGAGTGCATAGTGAAAATACACCCAACTTCAACTACCATCAACTACGCACAGCCCTGCAAGGGACGCTTCACCATCTCCAGGGACAACCCCAACAACCTGCTGTATCTGCAAATGACCGGCATGAAACCCGAGGACATCGCCCGGTATCACTGTGTGAGAGACACAGTGAGGGGAAGCCAGTCTGAGCTCAGACAAAAACCTGCCCTGTCGCTTTCAGAATCAGGTCGCTGCTGGCGGGGAACCTGGGATCAAGCACCAAAATCTGCAGAGTAGTAAAAGGAGAAAACAGGCACCTCCTGCCTGTCACCTCCACTTCCCTGTTCTGGGGAATGTACCTATTTTAGACGTTCACACTCATACAAGAAGGCATGTTGTGGGGGGGGCTTTCCCACCCGGTCCCCCTGCCGCTTACACCCTGGGGGGGGGGGTTACCTTCTCCATCCACCCTATCCCACCCCACTGAGCCCAGCACCTCCACATTCCCCGCGTCCTGGGACTGATACGCCATAAATTATATTCGACAAACAAATCTTTGGGAGAGGGAACATCTGTTTGTCCTGAGATGGCCCAGGGCTTCGACTAGTGGGGCCCGAAACGGGGCTCCCAGGCCCAACCACAACAATAAGAATAAATTATTATTATTTATTTATTATTATTGACGATAATATTATAACTGAATAGCAGTGATTCAGGACTCCGAGTTTTATTGCAGTTACTAGTATGCCCCAAATTGAGGTAATATATTAGCCCCTCACAATTTTTAATGTAGTTGCTTTCACAACACCTCTGTTAGAGAGGGAAATGCTGCTGTCCCCTTGTTAGAGATGAGGAACTGTCGAGAACGATTATATAAAATATTAGCTGGTAATGTTTGAGAATGCGCCAAAGATGATGATGAGGAGGAGGATGAAGATCATGATGATGATGATTGAAAGGTGGCCTAGAAGCGCTTGGCTGTCATTACCAGGACTGCAGCTTCCTTTCTCCCTTTCTCTCTTTTATGCTTCAATCCCTCACCCCCTTTGTTCTCTTTCTGCTCTGACAGCCCCTTTCCAGAGCAGTTCAGGACCAGGTTCCCATTGTGCAGGACTCCACACAAACACATGGGACCTGATCCGATGTCGATCCAAGCCACTAACAAAAATCCCTTTGGGTTTCAGTGGGATTTGGGTCGGAACGCTACACACATTGACACACATCTCCCCTTCTCTCGGAATCTGAGGGCAAGAAGTGAGATCACCCAGGGAAGGAGTTTGTGTGTCTTATAAGGGGTGGGATATGCAAATCAGGGTGACAGTTTCCTGTTTAAATCTGTCCCTATCTCTGCCCAGACTTCACCCGCAGAGACAATCCATAGCCCCCTGTGTCCGGGCAGTTACCAGCAAATCGCCTGAGAAATTTCCCCTCCGTCAACTGGAAAAATGAGACTTTGGCTCCATTTAGTGTTTGTTGCAGTGGCTTTGGAAGGTATTTTCTCTCCTCACACCCATGGGTGGGGGGTGGGGGAGGTAACTGTCTATTGTTGATCTGAATATCAACGCGATGTATAATATCTTTCTATTCCCAGGTGCAGCTGGTGGAGTCTGGAGGGGATGTGAAAAAGCCCGGAGACTCTCTCCGCCTCTCCTGCAAAGCCTCCGTGTTCACCTTCAGCAGCTACTACATGAGCTGGTTCCGTCAGGCTCCCGGGAAGGGGCTGGAGTGGGTTTTACACATTTACACTTGTGACGTTGTGCAGTCTATATGGTTTTATAAAAATATAAGTGAATATAACGTAACTGGGATATGCTTCATGCAAAAGGTCTCTTGTAAGGTATCATTACAAAGCTCATAATCTACTGAGTGTGATCATCCTATTTGTAGAAATGTACCACTCTTGTATCTAAAACTAGAAATATAAAACATAACTCTGAGGGCTTATTGTAATTATGCAAAGTGTGGGCCATTAAGGACGGTTTGGAATCTTGATGACTCCCATTATCTGCAGATGGCTGTATTTACCTGCGAGTCTTCCTGTATATGTGTGTGCTGGCAAGTGAGTAATGAAGTCTTGCAGTGACATGTGATCATGTCACCTGAACTGGAATCCATCTTTAACCTGGTGCTTTTCCAGTGAGGGCGGGGTGGGGGGGTGGAAACCCAGAGGGACAAAGGGTTCCCGCCTTATGCAAAAGATATATAAAGGGGTGGAAGAGAACACAAAGGGAGAGGAGCCATCATGAAGAATCCCCTAGCTATCACCTGAGCTGGAACAAGAGCTGTACCAGGGGAAAGAATTGTGCCCAGGCCTGGAAGGTGTCCAGTCTGAGAAAAACTTACTGAAGCATCTCTGAGGGTGAGATTATCTGTATTTAGTTTGATTAGACATAGATTTGCGCATTTTATTTTATTTTGCTTGGTGACTTACTTTGTTCTGTCTGTTACTACTTGGAACCACTTAAATCCTATTTTCTGTATTTAATAAAATCACTTTTTATTTAGTAATTTACTCACAGTATGTATTAAAACCTGGGGGAGCAAACAACTGTGCATATCTCTCTATCAGCACAAATCGGACATCAGGAATGGTAACATACATAAGCCAGTAAGTGAACACTTCAATCTCCCTGGTCATTCTATTACAGATTTAAAAGTCACTATCATTGAACAAAAAAACTTCAGAAACAGACTTCAAAGAGAAACAGCAGAACTAAAATTCATTTGCAAATTCAACACCATTATTCTGGGCTTGAATAGGGACTGGGAGTGGCTGGATCATTACAGAAGCAGCTTTTCCTCTCCTGGAATTGACACCTCCTCATCTATTATTGGGAGTGGACTACATCCACCCTGATTGAATTGGCCCTGTCAACACTGGTTCTCCACTTGCGAAGTAACTCCCTGCTCTCCATGTGTCAGTATATAATGCCTGCATCTGTAACTTTCACTCTATGCATCCGAAGAAGTGAGGTTTTTACTCACGGAAGCTTATGCCCAAATAAATCTGTTAGTCTTTAAGGTGCCACCAGACTCCTTGTTGTTTTTGTATCCACTCTGTGTTAACAATAGTAAAGGGTTACCTGCTTCCATCCACTTTCTTTCTCTGGAACTGAATACCAAGAAACTTTTCCTTTCCCCCTGGCACCAGCTCTTTCCTGTCCCCTTGAGGTGCCCCAGTTCCCCCACACCCCTACCCCACAACCCCAAGGAACACCAAAGTCCAAGCATCTCACCAGGGTTTGTTAGGACTCCCACCAAAGGCGCTTATCTGTGCTTTATGATGGGGCAAAAGGAGATCTTGCAAGGTGTGTGTGTGGGTGGGGGTGTTTCCATTTTCCAACATGGGCTGGGTGTGTGATCAAAGAGAATATAAATTGTTTTATGTTTTTCTTGAACAGGGCACAAGGATTGGGTGTTTCTGACATGCTGGCTGTGCCCTGTGCATTCATGCATCCGTCTATCTATCTAGGTTGTATGCAGTGTTATTGGAGCCCTGTCTGTCCCCAGATATTAGTGAGACAAGGTAGGTGAGGCAACATATTTTATTGGACCAACTTCTGTTGGTGAGCAAAACAAGTTTTTGAGCTAACAGACCTGAGGACGAGCTCGGTGTTGCTTGAAAGTTTGTCTTTCTCACCAACAGAAATTGGTCTATTAAAAGATATGACCTCACCTACCTTGTTTATCTATCTGGTGGTATTAGAATATAAATAATATATACTAGTACTTGTGTTTTGTGCTGTTATTAAAAACCATATAGGACCAGACTGCAATATCCTTAATCAGGTTGAATAGTTCCATTGTAGGAATGTGGCTACTTTGGGGATAAAGTATTACCAACTGTAAAAAGATCACCGTGTGACCCATAGGAAGAGACCGTCCTTGTCCCAAGCAGCTTACATCATGAACAGACCAAAAAGAAAAAGAAAAGAAAAAGGGAATGGGACCAGGATTCAGCGTAGTCAGCCCATGGGAAAATGAGCCCAGCTGCTGTTAATTCCATGAATATTATTTTTTTTTCCCCTCAGTCAAGCCACACAAGTCATGGAATATAAAATGCAGGGGATTCTGGGCTGGAGTTCATCTCACTTTTATAAAACAAAACATGTGCAAAATACAGAACTGAATTTCTTGTTTAAAGCCCATGATTTGCCAGACTCTACAGCTCTTGGAGAGAAAATCAAGACCAGGAGTAGTCAATAGGTGGCTGCAAGCGAAATGCGGACTGCCCGATACTTTTGAATGGACTTGAAATCTTTTTATTTACTTATTAATTATTATTATTTTCTCTGGAGTCTGGACCTTGACTGGACCTTGACCAAGAAAGCTGGACCCTGACAAAAAATAATTGATTACCCTGATCTAGACAACCTGCATCCCCTGTGTGGGCAATTAACAGCAAATTCCCAAGCGAACTCTCCTCAGAATCAGAGATGATATTATGGGTCAGTATTGCAGACATGGGAGATGCCCAAGTATTATTATAGAAGTCTCCATGTCTCTTTTTTTCTATCCAGGTCCTGGGGCTGGGCGACACCTTGGCCCGGAAACTGGACAAAGGGAGAGGTGGAGGAAAGGAGGGGGAGAGAGCCTGCTGGAGAGGTTTTTGGTTTCAGTTTTGTGCTGGGTGGTGGAACGCAGGGAACCCCAAGGCTGGGGTCTAAGCTCCCTGCCTCCCAGAAGGACTTGACTGAGGGGTCCTGGTTGTACCTACAAGCTCTGTTTTAGACTGCGTTCCTATTGTCCAATAAACCTTCCGTTTTACTGGCTGGCTGAGAGTCACGGTGAATCCCAGGAAGAGGGATGCAGGACCCTGACTCCCCCACACTCTGACACACCAGTCAAAATTAGAATTTGTGGCATGTGGTGGAGAAGTTAAAATGCTCAGGGACTCTCTCCAGATCTCCTGCAAAACCTCCGGATTCAGTTTTGGTGATTATAGGATAACCTGGTATGGAAACACGCCTGGAAAGGCACTGGAATGGGTATCAACCATTAGCTATTGGGACAGAGATACAAAACATTACGCTGCTTCAGTGAAAGGACGATTCACCATCTCCAGGGACAATCCCAACAACTTGTTGTACTTGCATATGACTAACCTTAGACCTGAGGATGCTGCTGAGTATTACTGTGGTTGGACACAGTGTGCAGAAGGCACTTGGAGCTCTAGTTCCTTGGCTACATGTATCATGTCCTTTTTCTGGTGGCTCGGCCACAAAAGGAGGACAAGAGCTCACTACTGCTACCATCTGAGAGAGTTGCTGGGTTGAGATCAGCTGGTAGAAGGAGGCAATAGCCTGAGAATCTGGGACTTCAAGCCCCTAGAGTGACCTCTTACCTTTATAGACCACCCCCCCCATCATACACAGCTATTTTAAAGTTCAGCGTGATAGTAAAGAGACCCCTTTTCGACCCTTCACCACACAAGAGAAAGCCTGCAGGATTTGTCATTAACTATTTATTTCTCTCTCCTGGCTCCCAAACTGTTTCTCCTCCCTACTGCCGCCAGCCACCTTCGAGTTCTCCCTCTTCTCTCCCCGGCTCTGCTCACTTGAGTGCAGCAGCTCAGCGGATGGTCCAGCTTTACTCCTTCACTTCCCTTCTTCTTCCCTTCTTTGGGGGGCTGCATTCGCCATTGAGCAGGCTGATGGAAATCCCTGAGTGCTCGGCCTAGGCCAGGGGTCTCCAACACGCGGCCTGCGGGGCTATTTCTCTAGGTGAGTGGCTCCAGGCCAGAGCTCAATGCCGTCCTGCACCCTAACCCCCTGCCATGAGCCCCCTGCCTGCACCCCAACCCTCAGCCACACCTCGCACTCCCTCCTGCACCCCACACCCCAGCCTCCTACCCTGAGCCTCCCACCTGCACCCCACACCCTAACCCCCTGCCATGAGCCCCCTGCCTGCACCCCAACCCTCAGCCACACCTCGCACTCTCTCCTGCACCCCACACCCCAACCCCCTGCCACACCTCGCACTCCCTCCTGCATCCCACCCCCAACCCCCTACCCTGAGCCTCCCGCCTGCACCCCACACCCCAACCCCCTACCCTGAGCCTACTGTCTGCACTCCCGCCTGCACCCCACACCCTAACCCCCTGCCATGAGCGCCCTGCCTGCACCCCAACCCTCAGCCACACCTCGCACTCCCTCCTGCACCCCACACCCCAACCCCCTGCCATGAGCCTCCTGCCTGCACTCCCGCCTGCACCCCACACCCAAACCCTCAGTCACACCTCGCACTCCCTCCTGCACCCCACACCCCAACCCCCTGCCATGAGCCTCCTGCCTGCACTCCCGCCTGCACCCCACACCCCAACCCTCAGCCACACCTCACACTCCCACCTGCACCCCAACCCCCTGCCCTGAGCCTCCTGTCTGCACTCCCGCCTGCACCCCACACCCCAACCCCCTGCCATGAGCCTCCCGCCTGCACCTCAACCCCCTGCTGCACCCCAACTTCCTATCCTGAGCCCCCTTCTGCATCCCCCACCTCTTCTGCACCCAACCTCCTTCCTTGAGCCCCGTGTCTGAACCCCAACTCTCTGCCACACTTCACACTCCCTCCTACACCCCACCCCCAATCCCCTGCCCTGAGCCTCCTGCCTGCACCCCAACCCTCTGCCACACCTCGCACTCCCACCTGCACCCCACACCCCAACTCCCTGCCCTGAGCCCCCTGCAGCTCAACTCCTGCCCTGAGCCCCCCACCACCATTTCTGCCCCCTCTAGGCCAATGAACTATTCCTCAGGCGGCTGTCATGGTCATTTGAGTTTGAGACCCCTGGTCTAGACTCAAAGGCCCAGCAGCTAAAGCCAAGCCCCACTGAGAGCAGGGGGAGATTAGCCTGGAGTGTCAGGAGTGGAGGCTTGGCCCATGGGGACCGGCACTGCCGCTGCTGACACCTTCATGGTGAATCCTCCAATGCCTCGCCAAAGGGCTCTTCCCCATTCTGCAAACTGGCCTCACGGGCTGACTGTCTAGGAGAACAGAAACCCTTTGTTAGAGCCGGAGAGGCTCTTGCCACGGCTCCCTGAGGGTCACAGTCAAACACCTGCGAGTCTCTAGGAGGCTCTCAAGCAGTTCCCTGCTCAGGCACTTGGCACCCACTAGCAATGGTCTCTGACAGCGGCATTGCCAAGGGGAGCTCAGCAGAGGCTCCCTTCTATGGCTTCCTGAGTGGGAGGGAGATTAGTCTGGTCATTTAAGGCCTAGTGTCAGAGTCAGGGCTCCTGGGTTCTCTGACTTTGGAAGTGGCTGGAATCTAGTGGTTGGAGCTGGACTGGTATCAGTCCCACGCTTCCTTCCTGCCTCTGTCAGGGACGTCGTATGTGACCTTGCAGCCAGTTGCTTTCTATCCCTATGCCCCAGCGAACAGGGATAATACTGACCCCCCCTCATAGGGGCTGGCAGGGGCAAGGTGGGGCTCCAAGTGGCCCTCCCTGAATGTTTCAATCACTTGATGGTGGCAGCGCTACTAAGGCAAGGAAGGAATTTGAGCCTTGGGGAAGTTTTTAACCTAAGCTGGTAGAAATAAGCGTAGGGGGGCTTTCATGCAGGTCCCCACATCTGTACCCTAAAATTCAGAGTGGGGAGGGAACCCTGACATGCGCTGACCTTAGAACCTAACCCCCGCATAAGATGTGACTCCACTGTATTCATTTTTGATAGTTTAGCGACGCTCCACGGGGAGGGGAGGTGGGAGGGGCTGGCCTCTCCTTTTGCCTCTCAGTTAGGGCTCAGTCTATAGTCAGCTTGGCTAGGCCCCAGGCTGTGCAGCCCAGGGGAAAGCACCCCATTACAGGCCTGCTCTGCCCACTCCCACTGTTCGTGGCCTGGGGTCCTTGCTCCCCATTTCACACCTGCTTTCCAGAATGACTGAGGACACACAGGCCCCACTGACTGGAACTGGAGTTTGCTCGTTCTGGTGACTCTGACATTCAGAGGCTGACAGGTGTGGTGAGGGGGCTGGAGAAACCCCACTGCTGCAGGAAGTGGAGCTGGAGACCGGAGATGCCAGGTGATCAAGACTACCCGATGCTCTCTTCATGCCCCAGGGGCTGGAGTCTCTTGCCAGAAATGCTCTCAGGAGCCCAGGTTCCAGGACGTCTCTGGAGAGCCCCTTCCTAGGAAGGAAACCTGGGTGGTAGGATGATGGAGAAGTCTCTGTCCCAGAACTGGGAGCCAGGGACAGGGGAAGCTCCCAGACAGGCTATGCATCGGGGATGCCATTTCTCCCCCAAGAGACCCACACGCCCCAAGGAGTAAGTGGCTCTTACCTCCATGAGGGACTGGGGTCTTCCATCTAAGCCTCTTTGAGAGCCAGCATTGCTTGCTTGGATGGGACGAGGGGACCTGTCCCCACTGCTCCCTGACGTGGGTCAGCTACCGGATGCGCCCGTCTGGGAGGCTGTGCCAGATTCCAGGGCCTGGTAGACAGCTGGGAAGGAGGCTCCTATTCCTGTCACACCCAGAGACCCCATAGAAGGGCCAAGGGGAGAATAAAGGGCAGGAGATGAAGCTAGCCCTGAGCCTCTGTCCCACCCCTACCTCCTCAAAAGTGGAGCTTTCCGAGCTCCAGTGGGGCTGTGGCCCTGACACAAGGGCCTTTCTGCACCACATGGGCGCAGTGGGAATGGGAGGGGGGGTAGACCAAGGAAAGGGGGGAGGGGAGTGGGTGCAAGGGAAAGAGGTCCTGCCCCATATGAAGGAATTTGGGGGGCAGAGGGAAGAACCCTGCTCCACAGAGAGGGGAGAGAGTTTCTGTGAGTGCCAGGGGGCTCCATTTCCACTTCCACTAGCTCTCCTTCTCGCTCTCCCACTCCGAGGGAGGCCACTCCGGCTGGCCCAGTCTGGTCCGGACCAGAGTCTTTAGGGTAGCAGTGGGCCCACAATAGGGCTGGGCGGTTTTGACGGGGTTGGGACTCACCACCATGGCATCTCCCGCTGGTCGCTCCAGGAATTAGCTCAGTCCATGTGGAACGCCCTCTGCTGGCAGCGTCCCATCCGTCTCTTGTCCTCCTTTGGTATCTGGACCCACATTGCTCACCACTTGAGAGTGTCCTTCAGGCCACTGCCCCTCCAGCAGTGCCCACTAGTCCCCCCTCACCCCATTCCAGGGGGCAGGGGTTAGCAACAGTCCTTGCACCTGCCTCGGTAGCCAACCACAACCCCCAAAGTTTAGCCCCTTGTCTCGAGGGCCGGTTACAATTTGTCTCGGCCATCGGATGGCCAGGTGCAGTACTGCCCAGCCGGAGGTGCTGGTCTCCTGCTCTGGAGACAGACCTTCCCCCATGAAGTTCTGGGACAGACTACCTGCTGCTCTCCTGGGCAGCCATTATATAGGGCCTAGCCTAGCCTTGATTGGCTCTCAGTAGGCCCTTCCCTGATTGGCTGCTGGCTTGCACAGCCATTCTGGCCTACTCTAGCCCTCTCTCACATGGGGGTGGGGCAGCTGCCCCACCACAAACCCTCTCCCTTAAAAATGCTCACCGGGGAGGGGAGGAAAGGGTTCCTATCGCCCCAGCTTCCTTCGCAGCGGGGCCTGCAGGGCATCTCTTTCCTCTTGCAGGTCCTCCAAAGTCTGGAGCCACCTGCTTCCCACCTCTAGGGTCTGGGTTCCCACTGTAGAACACCCTGGTCCTACATGGGGTCCTACTTCTCTTTGGGTTCCCACATGGGCCCTTCTGGCTCCTATGTGGGTTCCCTCATTTTGGTGGGGCCTCTCTGCCCCAGCCCCTTTCTCTCTAGGGGCCTCCGTCTTCACCACCTCTTCCCTGGGGCTGGTCTCTGACCGAGCCCTTGTCTCGGACACTCCCCCTTTCTGCCTCAGGGGACAGTGCCTCTTTAAATGTCCCCCTTGGTGGCAACAGAAGCACTTTCTGGGTCTTTCCCCTGCGACATCCCTTCTCCTGTTTGTTTGGGCCCGGGCCCTAGCCTTTCCTTCTGGGCTAGCCCGGGCCTTGGGAGTCCTGTAGGGGCACTCTCTCTTCAGGTGCCCTGGCTCCCCACAGACCCAACAAGCTGGGGACCCCCGTTACTCTCACAGGGGGTGCCTTTTCAGGGTGGGGCCTCTCTGCCCCCTCCCAGTAGGGACTCTCCCTCCTTTAGTGTCCCCATCGCCTATAGGCGAAGCAGTTCAGCGTTCCCGGTCCCGGCCTCTCGCCCTCGGTGCCGGATCTCTTCTTTGGTCTGGGTGCCGACCTCCACAGCAGCCAGAACAACTCCCTCTGCTGCTCGGCCAGCCGAGCCACACAGGCCCTCCAATAGAAGTCTCTTTTCTGCACCATTTTGTATCTCAATGTGGCACAATCTGCCTAGTCCGCTTGATGGTGTCCTTCTTCAGGCCACTGCCCTCTGGCAGTGTTCCCTAATCCATCCTCACCTCCTTCCGGCAGGGGAGGGGGGAAGCAGGTTAGCAACAGTCCTTGCACCTGCCTCAGTGGCCAACCACAACCCCCAAAGTCTAGCCCCTCTCTCAAGGGCCGGTTGCAGTTTGACTCAGCCACTGCATGGCCAGGTGCAGTACAAGAGGGAAGGGGGGGACCCAGGCCCACCCACTACTCTGGGATCCAACCCAGGGATCCTCCAGTGGCAGCCTCCCTGCTCTCCCCTTTTCCAACTGTCCCTGGGCCACTTCCCCTCCAGGCCCTCTAGGCCCTTTCTATCACAGCCTGCAGTCTGGCAGGTCTTAGGCCGGAGCTGTAGTATGCTCCCTTGAGCCTGCCCAGCACTGCTCTTTCTGAGATACTGGTCTCCTGCTCTGGAGACAGACCTTCTCTCACAAAATCTGGGACAGACTGCCTGCTGCTCGCCTGGGCAGCCTTTATATAGGGCCTAGCCTAGCCCTGATTGGCTGGCTCTAATCTCGGCCCTGATTGGCTCTCGTTTGGCCCTTCTCTGATTGGCTTCTAGCCTCTGCAGCCGCTCTGGCTTACTCTAGCGTCCTCTTGCATGGGGGTGGAGCAGCCGCCCCACCTCTGCGATCAGCTGTCGCAACCAGGTGCGGGGCCGGCTCCAGGCACCAGCGGAGGAAGCACACGCCTGGGGCGGCATTCCGTCCATTCCTGGGGCAGCACAGGCCGGGCGACTTTTTTGTTTTTTGCACTTCGGCAGTTCGGGCGGCGGCAGTCCGAGCGTTGTTGTTGGGTTTTTTTCTGCTTCGGCAGTTCGGGTGGCGGTAGTCTAAGTGGTTGGGGGTTTTTTGGTTTTCTTTTTGCTCGCTTTGGCAGTCCGAGCGTTGTTTTTTGGGGTTTTTTTTGCTTAAGGCGGCAAAAATGGTTGAGCCGGCACTGCTGGGCTGAGGTCGCTCAAGTGGTCAGCCCCTCAACACAGTGTATCGGGGGTGGCTCAGGCCTGGGCGGGGCCCAAGCACCCCACAAACAACCAAACTTCAAGGGCGGGCCCTGGCCTGGGTGGAACCCTGGCAGCCAGCAAACAGACAGACTTGACAGGGCTGGCTCTAGCCTGGGCGGGGCCCCGGTGGCCAGCCAACAAACAGTTCCTGTCCTGGGCTACAGCCTCCTTGCACCGTGTAGGGGGTCAGCCACCCGGGGTGGGGTGGCAGGGGGACGCGGTCCCACCCTCCTCCCCCGCGTCCCAGCCCAAGGCGCTGGCAGGGGCAGGATTGGTTGCCCCTGCGTCGGCGGGGATCCAGCCGCAACACGCCGACTAAGTCGCGCCGGGCTCTGCAGCCAGCAGCTCCCGGGCTGTCCCTGGGCTACTTCCTGCCTCCCCGGCCGAGGTTTGGTAGCTGTGGCCTCCAGGCCTCTTCCGGCTCCTTGGGGTAAACCGCAGTGGGGACTCCGGGCCAGTCCTCGTCCATGCCTGGGGTTAGGGTCAGGGTTAGGGGCCTCTGGAGAACAGGCCAAGTGTCCTCCTCTGTTGCAGGCTGTCCCCCAACTGTGGTGCAGGGCCGGCCTTTTATATTTCCGGCCCCACGCCCCGGTTCTTACGGCGAGGGGGGCGGGGCGATATAGGCTCCGCCCTCCAAGGGGTGTGTAGGGGATCCCTCGCTCTCCTGCTCGGAAGGAGGCCGCTCAGTCGCAACAGAGTCCACCAGAGGCCCCGGTGGCCGGGCAACAAACAGTCCAACAGGCGAAGGGGGCGGGGTGATGTAGGCTTGGGCGGCTTGGAGGAGGTGGGTCTCCAGCTCCGGCTCCAGGGCAGGTGTCATGGTGCTGGCAAGAGAGAGGAGCCGGTATTAGACTGTGCAGTGCGGGGGTGGGACTGGCACCGACACGCACGTGAAACTGCAGGGAAATAGACAGAGGCTGGCGAGAATGGAAACTGAGGCACTGAGCCAGGGAATGATAAGGCCAAGGTTTCCCAGACCGACAGTGGCAGGGCAGGAATGGCGCCTGTTCCCTGGACCCTGCTGCCCCTCCTGTATCTGATCCTGGGAGTCAGCCTCTCCCCAAAGCCATTGCAATGTCCTGGAGTGCAAAGAACAGAGCAGCCAGGAGAGGGAGTGACCCTTCCCCCCACCTCTGCCAGAGGAGCCCCCCTTGGGAGGTGAGCTGGGAGTGGGAGGGGCAGTGACTCCCAGCCACGGCCTGAGCAGCACCGGGGTTAGGGGAACCGGGCGGGAGGGTCTCGGTACCTGAGGTTGGCCACAGCAATGAGGGAGTTGGCCAGGACGGCGCCGGGTGGAGAGTTAGGAGGAAGCTCCTCAATGAGCTCCTGTGAGACGCAAAGGAGACAAAGGAGCGTGTGAGATTCGGGCCTCACGGACACTCCCCAAGGAGGAGATTACACAGCCAGCAGGATCCCCCCAGCTGCCTCCCGCTCCTCCGATTCCTGTCCACTAGTTCTCCCGTCTCCTCTCCCCAATCTTCAGCCCCAGCAATCCCTGCCCTCAGCTGCCCTCCAGCACCAGCCATCCCCCAACCGTTGGCCTGGGGAGACCCCTGCCCCTCCCATGTCTCTGTCCCCTCTCCAGCTGCCGGGCGCCGTGTCTCACTCACCACAATCCTCTCCGCCACAGCCGCCTTCGAGCAGTGTGGCTCCAATGTGTCGTCCCCTCTCTGCTGGGCAGCGAGGCACGCGACGTAGATGGCGTGCAGGAACACGAGCTGCTGCGCCTGGTCCTGTGCCCACCAGGAGTGGGGTTAGGGGAGAGAGAGCCAGTTAGCCAGGGACCTCCCTGCCCCAGCCACACCAGCTGCAGGACTTAGGCCTGAATGGGGGATAGTGGGGACCTGCCTATTGTCCAAATCACCCACGACTCCTCCAGAATCAGGGTCAGGAACGGGGACAGTGCCTGTGTGGGGAGGAGACCCCGGCTGGTGTGTGACAAACACCCCCATCTTGGGGGTCCCAGATCATGAAGTAGAAAGGTCCCCATTAGGGCCAAGACCTTCTGCAGGGGGTGGGGATGCTGGGAAGGAGCAGGACAATCTCAGTTCCAGCACAGCTGGGGAACGTTTGTACCTTTTCTCGGGCATGGAGCTGCTCTCGGATGTTCATGAGAGCAGCCTCCTCTGTTACCAAGTCTACCCGTTCTTCTTCCTCCTCATCGTCCTCGGAGTCCCTGGCGGACGCTGCACCAGGGAGAGAAGGGGACAAGGTGACTCCTGCTGCCACTCGGGGGGAGGACAGGGGCATGGTGGGACAATGTGTCCCCTTCCCACCTCCGGGACATAGGGCAGATTGGGCCCCACACTCCCCCCTCTCAGTGATGGCATCAGCCCCCAACTCCTTCAGGAGCCCATAGGAAAGAGACCCTCCCCACTGTCCTGGACTCCCTGGGAGGTGCCTCCCCCCACCCCCGCCCAATGGAGCACCAAGGACCAAAGTGGCAGCATCTAGTGTCCGTGGGGTTCACATGGCTCAGGCCAGACACCTGGGCTGGAGACCCGCCCCCATAGCACTGCTCGAGGGCCTGGGCCCTGGCTGTTCACAGCCCCCTTCTCACCCCTCCCTGAGCCCAGCCTGGCTCCTCACCTGGAACGAAGCAGAAGCGTCCGTCGGCCAGGCCGCTGTCCGAGTCGCAGGCGCTGCTGCTGTCGGATGGGGAGCGGCCCGAGCTGCTGGGGCTGGCAGAGGGATCCTCCACCTCCTGCCCGGGGGAGGCTGGAAGGTCCTCACTGACCGAGCAGGGCGATGGCCCCTGTGGGAAGTTGGGGCTGGGCGCCTGGGGCCGCTGCTGCCCACACAACAACAAGCCCCAGAGCCACCCTGCCCGGTTCCGCCCCTGGGCTGGGTCCTGCCTGCCCAGCCGCAGCCTGGCCCAGCTCCAGTTTGGCCTGGGAGGTGATGCTCCCACCTCGGCACCTGTGCCGGGAGTGGGTTTCCTCCGCCAGAAGGCTGGGCACTTCCACCTCCTGGCGCGGCCGGGAGCTTCTTCCCCTCCAGCGGGGATGGAGGGGCCGCTTCGCTCCTGGGGAAGATGGCGGCTGCTTCCCTCAGGCTCTGGGGCCACCTGCAGAGCCTTCTTCCTGAACCTCCTCAGGAGCCTGGCCATCCTGGAACCCAGCGGGGAGCAGGCGTGAGTCTGGGGTCAAGGCAGCCGCTCACTAACCAGCCTGTTTGGTCCCTCCCCATCCCTGCCCCAGCCAGAGCAGCTCCTGCTCCCCCCACGGGGGTACAGGGAGGGCAAGCTACCCCCACTAGCAGGAGTTCATTGCATGCTCTGCTCCCCCTCAACGCTCCCCCTCATCATCCCTGGGGCTGCAAGAACCGGGGAGTCTCGTCCTTTTCGAACACTGGGGTCAGTCACAAAGAAACTGGTCACTTTGGACAAGCAGCTCCCTCCTGCGACCCCAGACCACACTCACACCCCCCCCACCTCCCGCCCAGGCTAGAGAAGGAACAGAACCCAGGCAGGGCCGGCTTTAGGCCGATTCGCCCGATTCCCCAGAATCGGGCCCCGCGCCTAAGAGGGCCCCGCACACTCACCCCGGCGGCAGTCGTCTTCAGGGGCCCCACTCCCCTGGCTGCAGCTCCGGCCAGCCCCGCGGCCCCGCAGTCCCAGCCGGACCGCAGCAGCCCTGCTTCTCCACGACCCCGGCCGGACCGTCGGCCAGACCGCGGCAAGCCCCATGGCCCTGCATTCCTGGCCAGAGCACCATCCGGAGCGTGGCAGCCCCGCGGGGCCACCTCCCCCAGCCGGCAATCCGAAGTGCCGCCCCAGGAATCGGGCCCCGCACTTGCTAAAGCCGACCCTGAACCCAGGAGTCCGGACTTCTCCTGGGAAACCATTCCTCACTTCAAAGTCCCTAGGCATAGCAAGGCCAGGGCCCCCTCGGTTCCCATTGATTTCCATGCTCAGCAGCTCACTGGGTCTGGCCCAGCTCACAGACTCTCAGCCTGGGGAACAGTCTCCCACAAGGGAAGGGCTGGGAGCCCCATTGCTGGGACCTTGCCAAACACACTGGAGACGGCTCTGGAGAAGCCCCTTCCCGGTCTGAGAGCGAGGGGTTCCTGGGGGCTGTTTGCAAATCCAATCTCCTTTGGGAGATTCTCTCCCCCTCTTTCTGCCTCTCCCCAGACAGACAGGGGATGCCCCCGAGTAATCCTAATGCCACTCACTTGCTCTGGTGACGGAGCGATGGATGGAGGATGTTCAGGGTTGTCCCTCGCCCTTCTCCTCACTCTCCAAGCCCAAGGCAGGCTGGAGAGGGTGGTGGTGAGCTGAGGAGTTACCCTGCCCAGGAAGCAGGCAGGGTGATGACACGGGGCGATAGGCTGGCTGTGAAAACAAGAGTCTGTCTTATTGTCAAAGGACGGAGAAACTCGGCCAGCGGCAGGGGGTGCAGAACACCGCCCTAGAGCGGGGATGACAGCGCGTCCGGGATCCCGACATCCCAGCACTTTACACACCTTCCTGGAGCCTCCTGACCCCCCTGGGTTGTCGGGACTGCGACCCCAACCCCACTGATGAGAAACAGGCCTGGAGCGGGGAAGCTACTGGCTCAGGGTCACACCAAGTGTCAGAAGTATGGTGGGACCCAGCAGGCCTTCTTTCCAGGCCCCTTCGCTAACCACTGCTGCACGCTCCCTCCCACAGCTGGCAATTACAACCAGGCCCCCATGTCCACTCCCCCTGCCTTTGAAAGGGAGTGTGCTCTGCTGGAGTGACTGGACCAGGGGATTGGGAGTCAGGACTCCTGAGTTCCATTGCTGGGTTTCCTGTTGGTTCCACTGCTGGGTGTTTTCCTTTCCCTGTGGGACTTTGGGCAAGTTGCTCCCCCATCTCTGGCTCTGTCCCCAGCAGTCAAATGGGGATTTCATACTTTCCCACTATTGGAAAGTGCTGGGAGAAGCCCCCAGCAAAAGCTGCTCTGACAGGGCTAAGCAGCATCTGCCCATTGAAGGTGGGAGCGCACTGCCCAGGAGGAGGAGGGTTTGGCTCTGGGGTTTCACTTCAGCCCAGTCTAGAGAGAGGGGCCTAGCCATGTAGTCTGGCTCAAGAAGACCAAGTCTCCAATTTGTTAAGGGCGTTTTGAATTCCAATCCTGTGCTCCAAAGTGCTTGGTGTCATTTGCAAATTGTAGAAGCATGCTCTCCACTCCATTTTCCAAATCCTTAAGGAAAATATTGAATAGTACCGGCCCCCGGACTGATCCCTGCCGGACCCAGTAGGTACACCCTCTCCGTTGGACAGCCAGACATGGAGAAGGGCTCTTGGAGTCTGGGCTTTCAACCAGCTCTGCACTCCCATTACACTGATTACATCTAGACCACATTTCCCTCGTTCGCTTGTGAGAATGTCCCATGGGACTGTGTCAAAAGCCTTAGAAACACCAAGAGAGATCACATCTACTATTTGCCCACCTACACTAGGCCCGGAACCCTGCCAAAGAAGGAGCTAGGATTGGTTTGGAATGATTTGTTCTTGACAAGTCCATGTTCTTTTTCAGGGATCTCAGACGAGAACTGGGGCACAACACCTGGTTTGTTAAGGCCACAAAAATGGAGGCAGGAACCTCTTCTCTCCTGCTGGCAAAGAACCCCAGGTACCTAAAAGACAGGGCCTCACATCCCTGAATGGGCTTTTAAAAAGACAAAGCTTAAAAAATTTGGCCCCGACCATTTCTTGTTTCCGCAGACTAGATATTTTAGCAAACTTTAGAATTCCTTGGTGCTAAACACTGAGAAATTCCCCTTTCCCCTTCACAGAGGCTTTAACGTCCCTTATCTCACTCAGGCTCACGACCGCCCAGAGTTCGAGAATTGTCCCTGTTCGCATTGGACAGATGGGGAGGAGCTTGAGCTACAGAGAAGGGAAGGGACCTACCCAAGGGCCTACGCAGCAAGGCAGTGGCAGAGACAGAAAGAGAAGCCACCAGTCCTGACTCCTGTTCTAATGGACAACAAACCCCCCAGAGGCACGGCAGAGGTTAAAGTAAGCCAGTACGGTACGGTACGGCGTAGCGGCAAGAGCTCCGGGTGATTCAAAGGCCCTGGGGCTCCCAGCCACAGCCGGAGCCCCTGGGCCTTTAAATCTTGAAAGACCCCGCCTCTTCCGGTTGAGTCCACCCCCCCGCTCAGGACTCTGGTGGAACAGTAAATCGTTTAAGTTCCTTTCACCCCTGGGCAGGGATAGAGCCCAGGAATCGAGATGATGGGGAAATTTCATTGAACCGTTTCTGTCAGATAACCCCATTCAGACTAAACCAGTTTGTTTCTTGAACTCCTAACAAGTGGGATGAAAGTTCTTTGCAAAAAGATTTTGTTGCAAAACAAAAGCATCTCCTGTTTGTCACAGTGTGTTAAATTGTCTCCTCGCACACCAAGAGGAGACGCTTAGATCTCGAGAATTAGATAAGATGCCTGAGTCTGAGCTAAGTAGTTGCTGCTCTTATCAATTTCAAAATAAAAAAATACAAATAAAATCGACTATTTCAGCTATTCTATTATGTCACAATCTGATCTGAGTAAACGTGATAGGACACCTCAGCTTATGCACTGCTCCTAGTGACACTCTCCAACGGATCCCCATCCTCCACCCACCGTGAGGTAGGTAGGAGCGGATCATTATTATCCCTACTTGAAAGAGGGAGAAGCTAAGGCTGAGAAAGGAGAATTGACTTGTCTTAGGTCACACAGCCAGTCAGTGGCAGAGTTGGGAATAGGACCCAAGAGCCCTGATTTTCAAACTAACCATCGGAACTTGAATTTCATACATTGAATGACCTGAATAAAGTGCTCTCAGATGAGTTGCACGCCAACAACAGTGCACAGTAATTATTCAGCAAGTATTTGAGGAGAACTGCAATGGCAGAGAGAATCATGAGCTGCTCAGAGACAATTCATGCAGAGAAGCAGCAAAATTCATCAAACCTAGAACTGCTTATGACTTATTGACTTGGTCTTAAAAGAGAACAAGGACCTGAGTCTCCTCCCTGTCGATAACCCCTGCTCAGCCAGTCAGGGTAGAGGCTGAGGACGGGAGGCTGAGGGTTCTCACCAGACAGCCCAAAGGATGGCCCAGGTCACTGGTGGGGATCAGTGGCATAGCCAGGTTCTAAGAGCAGGGGGAGTAAACATTAAAAAGGCGCCCCCCCTTGGCTCCTCCTCTGGCCACGCCCCCCTTGGCTCCTCCTGCGGCTGCTCCGTGCCCCCCCCTTGGCTCCTCCAGCCGTGCCATGCTGCCACCGTGGCCCCCCTGTGGCTCCTCCGTCTGCGCTGCGGGCTGCCATGCTGCGCCCCCCCTCATTCCTCTGGCCGCGCTGGCCCCCCCCATGGCTCCTCCGGCCATGCCGTTCCGTCCCCGCGGTCTCCGATGACTCCTCCAGCCGTACCGTTACGCCCCCACGGCCCCCCCCCCATGGCTCCTCCGGCCGTGCCGCCCCCCCATGGCTCCTCCGGCCGTGCTGCCCCCCCTTTGCATGCAGGAGGTCAGGGCAGGCCAAGCTTCAGAGCGGAGCGTGGGCCCCGCCCGCTGGCGCCATGGTAACCCCTAACTAAGGCGCCACTTTTGGAAAATGTGCTGAGGGGAAGTGGCTGCTTCCCCTGCACCCCCCCCAGCTACGCTACTGGTGGGGATCACTGCCGGGGCACTAGTTCAGCCCCACATTTTTGGGTGGACCTCCCACCGTGGAAGCTGCAGAGCGCTCCCCCGCGACACACAAACACACACACCCTGGTGCTGGGAAGGGAACAGGGGAAAGGACAAAAGAAGCAAGAGAAGAAGAGAAAGGAGGGAGGGCTGGAGGAAAAGGTGAAACAAAAAGGACAAACCCCAATGTCCCCAGTGATTCTAAGGGACAAAATCCCAGGTGCGGAATAAAATTCTGCCTCCTTAAGCTCGTGTTTTCCATGCCTAAAATTCAACTCCCACACGATGGATCAGACTGAACAGGTTTCACACCTGGAGGAGGCTCTTACCTTCTCCACAGGGACGTCTGCTTTCTAGTACAATCACGAAAAGGGAAGGAGAAAACTCGACAGAGGTTCCTCCTACCGCTCACGTACGTGAACCCGAATGTTCTCTCAGTCCTCAAAGAGAGACCTCGAGACAGAGACGTGCTGAAGCAAAGCCCCAGGGGTCTCTGAGCTTTCCCGGGCCACTCGCCTCTGTCCTGCCTGGCTGATGTCAGCATCTCTCTGTGAGGTCACCACCTTTGACCAATAGTCTGAGGTCCTGCAAAAGGCCTTTGTGATGTCACTGCCACACCCCTCCCTTGCTGTGCTAATGTCCTTCCCCTGGCCAGGCACTTGGGAGCTTTGAGCTACTCCCTGTGGATCACTCCACTCAAGGCGTGTTCATTTTAGGAAGCGAGCCGACTAGACAGTAAAACCTCAGACGCTGCTCCCAATGCCACACTCCGTTTTTCAGAAATTAGTAGACTTGATGGCCAGAAGAGACCATTAGGGCATCTAATCTGACTCCCTGCATGTCACTGGCCTCCTGTATGACACCATAATACTTTGGGGGCAAAGACATTCCAGAAAGGCATCTAGTCTTCATTCAATGACATCAAGAGATGGAGAATCCACCACTTTCCTTGGTAGCTTGTTCCTGTGGTGAATCATTCTCGCCATTGAATATTTGTGCTTTATTTGTAATATGAATTTGTCTCTTTTCACCTTCCAGCCACTGGGTCTTGTTCTGCCTTTCTCTGCTCGATTAAAGAGCCCTTTAATACCCAATCTTTTCTCTCCATTAAAGCACTTCAACACTTCAATGAAGTCACTTTTCAATCTTCTTTTGATAAGCTAAAGAGGTTGAGCTCTTTCAATCGCTCACTAGAAGGCATTTTTCTCCAGCCCTCAGAACATTTGGTGGCTCTTTGCTGCCCCAGCTCCAATTTCACAACATCTTTTTCAAAGGAGGACACCAAAACTGGATGCAGTATTCCAATAGCAGTCTCACTGATGCTGTGTCACCTCCTGTGACGCTATTGACATAATCTGTAACTGTATAGATCACCGTTGCCACCACTGTTCTATATTTGCAGCCAATATTGTATAAAGGTTGTCGTGGAAGGGGTCTCTGGAGAGGTTCTGATTGGCTGATTAGAATTATGCTCTCTGTATATGTGTAGCACTTTTGTAGTTGACGTTCTGAATATTGGCTCTATACTGTCTGTATTTCAAACTTGTGCTATGCTTCCGGGGAACACCCCAGACAAGTTGGTGTTAGTTCTGCCTAGCCTGCTTGATGGCCCTCTAAGGACCATGAGCTATACAATTGACCCATTGAGAGAAGGTAGATACACCTTGTGACTCAGCAAGACATGCAGGGACCTGCCTATGGACAGAACTCTAAGGTTTTTCTATGCCACATGCTGGATAGAGTGTCCTTGGGACAAAGAAAGCAAAGACCACACGGCAAGAGACTATAAAAGGCTGATGCCTTGTCTCCATCTTGTCTTCAATCCTGCTTCATACCTCTGGAGGGACTTGGCTAAAAAAGGAAGCTCTATACAAAGGACTGAATGACCCATCCCAGCTGTGGATGTTCCAAAGACTTGATTTGAACCTGCAGTTTATTCTATCACTGCTACAAGCCTGAACCAAGAACTTTGCCATTACTGTATGCAAGGCTGGCTTTAGGAAGTGCGGGGCCCCGACAGGGATGAGTAAAAAAAAAAAAACACGTAAAAACCCCCTTTCATTTCTTCCATGTATTATTTACTTTCCATAACTATATAAATAAAATCAAAATTATATATTACATATATTGCTTGCTGGAGGCAGGGCAGGGGTAGGGCAGGGGCTGATTGGAGGTAGGGTCTGCCTGGAGGCAGGGCAATGGGTGTGGGGCTGGCTGCGGGTAGGGCAAGGGGTGCAGGGCTGGCTGCGGGCAGGACAGGGGGTGCGGGGCTGGAAGGAGGGCAGGGGGTGCAGCAGGGGCTGGCTGCAGGCAGGGGCTGCGGGGCTGGCTGCAGGCAGGGGCTGGTGTGGGCAGGAGAGGAGGTGTGGGGCTGGAGGCAGGCAGGGGGTGCAGCAGGAGCTGGCTGCAGGCAGGGGCTGGCTGGAGACAGGGGCTGGTGGGAGCAGGGGGTGCAGGGCTGGCTGGAGACAGGGGCTGGTGGGAGTATGGGGTGCGGGCCTGGCTGGAGACAGGGGTTGGTGGGGGCAGGGGGTGCGGGGCTGGCTGCAGGCAGGGGCTGGAGGCAGGGCAGGGGGTGCAGCAGGGGCTGGTGGGGGCAGGGCAGGGGGTGCAGCAGGGACAGGGGCTGGTGCAGGCAGGGGGTGCGGGGCTGCAGGCAGGACAGGGGGTGCAGCAGGGGCTGGAGGCAGGGCAGGGTGTGTGGGGCTGGAGGCAGGGCAGGGGGTGCAGCAGGGGCTGGAGGCAGGGCAGGGGGTGCAGCAGGGGCTGGTGTGGTCAGGGCAGGGGGTGCAGCAGGGGCTGGTGCAGGCAGGAGAGGAGGTGCGGGGCTGGAGGCAGGGCAGGGGGTGCAGCAGAGGCGGGAGGCAGGGCAGGGGGTGCAGCAGGGGATGGTGCGGACAGGGCAGGGGATGTGGGGCTGGAGGCAGGGCAGGGGGTGCAGCAGGGACTGGCTGCAGGTAGGGCAGGGGTCCCCCAGGTTCTACCACCCTGGCCCTTTCAATAGCTGCCGGAGCCCTGGGGAAGCTGCGAGGTCTCACGGCTATTTAGGGGACCGAGGCAGCAGAGGGAGCTGGAGCCCCGGCACTTTAAATAGCCCCCGGAGCCCCCTGTTACCCCAGGGCTCTGGTCCAAACACTAGACCCCCCCCCCAAGCACCAGAGCTCCCCCTTCTCCTCCACTGAGTACATAAAACTACAAGTCCCAGAATCCCTTACTTCCCCATCCCACCTCCTGAGGAGGAAGCCAATCGGCCGGAGCCGTTTGCTGATTGGCAGGTGCACGTGCCAGTGGGGGCGAGTCCGGGCCCGGCGCACGGGGGCAGCAGGCGATGGCGGCGCCGGGCTGGGAGTGGGCGCTGCGGCTCGTGCTGGGCGCGCTGGGGCTGGCGCTCTCCGTGTACGCGCTGCACGTGGAGAGCTCGCAGGAGCGGGACCCCGGGTACCGGCCATGTGCGACCTGAGCCCCTCCGTCAGCTGGGGACCCGCTCCTTGCAACCCCCCACCCCATGGCATGACTCCCTCTCCCCCCATTGCAACCCCCCGCCCCATGGCATGACTCCCCCTCGCTCATCTGCAACCCCCCGCCCCATGGCATGACTCCTGGTCCCCCATTGCAACCCGCCACCCCATGGCATAACTCCCGCTCCCCCATTGCAACCCCCCGCCCCATGGCATGACTCCCTCTCCCCCCATTGCAACCCCCCGCCCCATGGCATGACTCCCCCTTGCTCATCTGCAACCCCCACCCCATGGCATGACTCCTGCTCCCCCATTGCAACCCGCCACCCCATGGCATAACTCCCGCTCCCCCATTGCAACCCCCCGCCCCATGGCATGACTCCCCCTCGTCTGTAACCCCCCGCCCCATGCCATGACTCCCCCTCCCCCATTGCAACCCCCCCCGCGCCATTGCATGACTCCCCCTCCCCCCTTGCAGCCCCCTGCCCCATGGCATGAGTCCCACTCGTCTGCAACCCCCCACCATGGCATGACTCCCCCTCCCCCGATTGCAACCTCCCGCCCCATAGCATGACTCCCCGTCCCCCCATTGCAACCCCTCGCCCCATGGCATGACTTCCCCTCCCGCATTGCAACCCCCCGCCCCATGGCATGACTCCCCCTCCTCCCATTGCAACTCCCCGCCCCATGGCATGACTCCCTCTCCCCCCGCCATTGCAACCACCCTCCCCATGGCATGACTTCCTCTCCCCCCTCATTCCAACCCCCCGCCCCATGGCATGACTCCCGCTCCCCCATTGCAACCCCCCGCCCCATGGCATGACTCCCCCTCGTCTGTAACCCCCCGCCCCATGCCATGACTCCCCCTCCCCCCTTGCAACCCACCGCCCCATGGCATGAGTCCCACTCGTCTGCAACCCCCCCCATGGCATGACTCCCCCTCGCCCCATTGCAAGCCCCCGCCCCAAGGCATGACTCCTGCTCCCCCATTGCAACCCCTCGCCCCATGGCATGACTCCCCCTCCCCCATTGCAACCCCCCGCCCCATGGCATGACTCCCCCTCCCCCATTGCAACCCCCCGCCCCATGGCATGACTCCCCTTCGCCCTATTGCAACCCCCCGCCCTATGGCATGACTCCCCCTCGTCTGCAACTCCCCGCCCCATGGCATGACTCCCCCTCCCCCATTGCAACCCCCCGCCCCATGGGATGACTCCCCTTTGCCCTATTGCAACCCCCCTCCCTATGGCATGACTCCCCCTCGTCTGCAACTCCCCGCCCCATGGCATGACTCCCCCTCGCCCCATTGTTGCCGGCACAGGGGCCCGAGGACAGCAACAGTGGGGTTCGTTGCCTGGAGTGCTTCACGCCAATAAACATACCGTGGTGGAGAAACAATCAAAGTTTATTTGAGATCTCAAAGTGGTGCAAGGAGACAGGCAAGTCTCAAATCAAGCACACCAGCAAAAACAGTTTCTCTCTTCTTTATACATTTTACAACTAAGCCCCCCCTCTCTCCCCCTCTCTACCACCCCCCCTCTACTCCTCCTCCCCTCTCTACCGAAGGCATGTTTATACATTTAAGCAACTAAATCATTCTAGGGCTATAAATCTAGCTTGTTAGTAACTTCTCCCTAAACTGTAATTTGGTTCTGTTTACCCTTAGTTTATTACCCCTTCCCCAGCTAGAAACATGCAAACCTCATCGTTATTGTTTGGTACCTGGCATGAGCAAGGTCGTAATTGCTAACTAGCTATTTACACATTCCAATTCCTGTCCTTGGTTGTTAAGGTCGATCAGAGTTAAACATGGAAGGACAGAGTTTAAACATGGAAGAACTCTGGCTCAGGCAGGCCTAGTGACCCCAACAGTTCCCTCCTTTGAGAATACTCAACAAGCTTTTGGTTGAGTTTTCTCATATTCTGCAGACAAGATACGATTGAGTGCCATGGAGCTGGGGTTCTCAATGAGAGAGTATGCTGGGATTTCTGGGGAACCACCCTCCACGGTAACCCTGCAGCATGGTGCGGGATTTGGGAGCATACCCAGCAGTTGGAGAGGTTAAACTCTTGGGCAAAGCAAACCTTCAGGGACTCATGTGTTTGTCTCTAAATTAGTAGGGATTCCTTTCCATCCCGCATGTGCCTCGGGGGAAACGGGAGTTAACAACAGGAGTGTCCCTATGGCAAAGAGCACCACTGTGGCAGACCCTGGATCTGAACTCATATTGGGCAGGTGACCCTAGGGCCTAACAATCACAATTCCCCAAATACCCACAAAATAACAATTACCAATAGCAAGCAGATTAAAAACAAAAGGGACCAGACCACCAGGTTAGGCCGATCCTATGAAAACAAACACAACCAACGCTCAGAGGTCTCGCGGGGAGTGCGCTGTGACTGTCCAAAGAGATCACAGGGCATTCCCAGCAGACACTATTGTCGTCTGAATAACAGCTTAAGTCCCAAATCGTCGCTGGCAGTCTTCTCTGCAGGCTGGACGGTCCACCGTTCAGGAGCAGACACCGCTTTCAGGCAAGAGTGATGAATCCAGTTTTTGTGTCCCTCAACCTTTGCTGCTGTATGGGAGACCAGCAGGGCAGTGTGGGGTCCCTTCCACTTCTCTTGGAGAGGCTCATCCTTCCAGGGCCGAATGAGTACGGAATCGCCTGGCTGCAAGGAGTGGATTGGGGCCTCCAGCGGGAGAGGCTGCAAATCTTTGGTATACCTGTGGAGAGAACAGAGAACAGCAGACAGAGAGCACATGTACTGAGATAAGAAGCCACACCCCATTTCCCACTCCCCTGCCAGAACTGGTGTACCGTTCATAGGCCATGCCCTTCCAAACAATCTCGAAGGGACTGAGCCCTAACCTGCCCTTAGGTAGAGCGCGAATGCGGAGCAAAACAAGGGGCAAAGCATCAGGCCACTTAAGGGAAGCCTCTTGGCAAACCTTTGAGAGGTGCCGCTTAAGCGTCTGATTTGTACGCTCCACTACCCCACTGGCCTGCGGTCGCCATGGCGTGTGAAGCTTCCGGGGGATCTGTAGGGCATCCGATATCTTCTGAACGACTTGGGATGTGAAGTGTGTTCCGTTGTCAGATTCCATCCACTGGGGGAGCATTTTGAACCTTACTCTGTGCCACTCGATATCCTCGGAGTCCAACAAAGTTCAGGAGGCTCACAGAGCTTTAAGGCAAGAGGTTAGACCCACTGCAGCAATTAACAAGTCATCCACATATTGCAAGAGGAGGACTTTGTCCTCGTTGTCCCACTCCTCCAAGTCTCTAGCCAGAGCCTGGCTGAAAAGGGTGGGGGAATTTTTAAATCCCTGAGCCAGCACTGTCCAGCAAAGCTGCTTCCTAACCCTCCTTTTGTCCTCCCACTCGAAGGAGAAAATCTCCTGAGACTGGAGGTCGACCGGAATCGTGAAGAAAGCATCCTTTAAATCCAGGACAGATAAATGGGTGTACTGCCCCCTATAGAGGCCAACAATGTATATGGATTTAGAACAAGGGAGTGTAGAGTCTTAACCCGCTCATTAACCGCCCTCAGGTCCTGGACCAGCCGGTATGTGCCATTGGGCTTTTGTACAGGCAAGATAGGAGTGTTCCAAGCTGACGGGCATTCTCGAAGGACCCCGCACTTTAGGAACTGGTCTATAGTTTCCTGCAGTCCCTCTCTGGCTTCCCTTTTGATCGGATACTGCTTGATTCGCACTGGACCTTTTCCTGGCAAGAGCTGAACAGTAATAGGAGTATGATGGGCTGCCTTTCCTGGGATCCCTGATGCCCAGACCAGAGGAAAACCCACTTCTCCCACTGACTCCACTCTGGGGCTTGCATGGCTGAGGGCTCAACTGCAAGGGTCATTATCCAGGCATTCTCTGGGGGTAAGGTGAGGCTTATTTCATCTTGGGTGAAATGCAGGGTGGCTCCTAAGCGACAAAGCAGATCCCGTCCCAGTAGAGGCGTTGGACAATCGGGGAGGTAAACCAGTCTGTGAGATAGAGTTCTGTTTCCCAAAGCACATTGCGCTGGGGCATATACTGGGCACTTGGTTCCTTTCCCTGTGGCTCCCACCACAGTGAGGGAATCTGCCACAGGCAGCTGCAGGGGTTGGTTTACAGCAGTTCGTGCAGCTCCAGAGTCTATTAAAAAGTCTATGTCTGAATCTCCCACCCGCACTTTTACTCGGGGTTCCGGGGGCAGGATAGTCCGTCTCCCCGAACCCCTATTCTTGATCCTCCGCTGCCATCATAGGGGTACCTTCCCTTTCGGGGCACTCATTTTTCCAATGTCCCTCCTTTCGGCATCTGGCACACTGGTTGCGACCCAGACGCCTTTCCTGTGAGCCAGGGCGCCCACATCCACGTCCTCTCATTCCCCGGCCCCTTCCACCTTCCTGAAATCTTCCCCTGCCATTGGCCTGTACTGCTGCGACCATCATTTTCACTTGCCTCTTTTCCTTTTCTCCCTCCCTAAGGCTGTAAGCCCTGTTTGCACTTTCCAAAATCTGTGCCATTGTCATGCCCATCAAATCCTCCTTTTTCTGCAGTTTCCTTTTAATATCAGGGGCAGCATGGCTGGTAAAGATACCCTTCATAATTGCCTCGGTGGCCGGATCATCGGGATTGGCATTAGTAGTTTGCCTGATAGTATCCCGAATACGCTGCAGAAAAGCAACCGGACTCTCTTTTGGCTCCTGTACTAGATCATACGGCTTAGCCCAATTGTTATGTCGGACAGCTGAGTGTCGGAGACCATGTAATAGGAGCTCCTTGTATACAGTGAGACGGGTGAGATCTGCCGGCACGTTGGGATTCCACCGGGGGTCTGCTGTAGGGACCTGGACTGCAGTAGCAGGGACGTTTGCTGCGTTTGCCTCATGTCTAAGCTGTGCCTCCTCTCGTGCCTTAGACACAACCTGATTACGCTCCACCTCAGACAGCAGGGTCCGCATAAGGACATTACAGTCATCCCAGTCAGGCTTATGGCTAGCCAGACACCTTCAAAGACCGAGATAAACTTGCTTGGATTCGTAGAGAATTCCCCTGCCTGTGCCTTAAAAGCTGCTAGGTCCACTGGGTTAAAGGCACATGGGTATAAACCTGCATTGTAGTGGCCGGGCGATTGTCTGCTCCAGGACGGGCTATCCGAGTCTCAGTAATCAATGGATAGAATCCCACCGAGGGGGCAATCTCTGGGACCTGAGGCACCCTATCTTTATACGGTGGGGGTATTGGAGCCGAAGGGGACACCGACTCTGCCATCACAACCGGGGGAGGGTTCTGAGGAGTAACAATAGTTACTACCGAACCTGTCAGAGTCAAATTACAATTTTGCAAAAGATCTGATCTATCTCTTAACAACATAAACAACTGTACATACATATGTTCATTCCATTTACCCGTACGCTGACAAAACAAAAGCAATTGAAGGATCGTATTATAATTAAGTGATCCCTCCGGTGGCCACCTTTCCTCGTCCTCTAGCTGATACTGAGGCCAGTCTACTGTACAGAACCTTTTTAATTTACTTTTAATCAACGGATCCGATCCAAACACTTTCCAGTTCACTAGAATGCATTCTAAGGGCGTACACCTTGCCCTGCCTGCAGTACTCTGTCCCTGCCCCATACTCTAGGGAGACACTGGGCGTCCCCAGGTCAAAACAGGTAAAGTCCCCACTGGACTGTTCCTACCTTATCCAAGGGTCTGGTTCTGCACCGTCTCCCGCAGCTGTTTCTCCATTAATCAAGCGCGTTGCACCGTTGTGCCCTCCGGGGTCGACCAAATCACGTCTCCACCGAGGCCCCCGATGAAGTCACCAGTGAGCTCTAGGCATCAGTCGTCGTCGTAATCTGCCGGCCGCCAGGAGGGATCTGGGCAAGGCTAAATTTCAGCCTCGAGCCCACCCAGGGACGCCTAAACTGTTATTTGGTTCTGTTTACCCTTGGTTTATTACCCCTTCCCCAGCTAGAAACATGCAAACCTCATCATTATTGTTTGGTACCTGGCATGAGCAAGGTCGTAATTGCTAACTGACTGTTTACACATTCCAATTCCTGCCCTTGGCTTTTGAGGCCGATTAGAGTTAAACATGGAAGGACAGAGTTTAAACATGGAAGAACTCTGGCTCAGGCAGGCCTAGTGACCCCAACAGAGCTGCCGCCGGAGTGCCGCCGATCGCAATTGCGATCACGGCTTTTTTTTCCTGCCGCTTGGGGCAGCAAAAACCCTGGAGCCGGTGATCCAGCAGCTCATTTCCATTCTCTTCAAATGTTACCTTCATGTGAGGAACCACTCCCTCAGCCGGCGCACCTCTGCCGTTCTGTTTTGGGGATGCAACTCCACAGCCTTCAAACTTGAGTTTAGAAGAGTCACTGGTGCTCTTCCTTTGATGGCATTAGTCGGTACATTGGCTGGCTGGAGCCTATTAGCCAATCAAACACACTGATATGGGTTAAAAGGAATTATTATCTGCCAAACAGAAGCCCAAATAGTCCCATGTTCACCTCTCAGTTCCCGTGTGGGGATAGAAAGCAGGAGAGGTGAAAACACAAACCCCGGCAGCTATAAAAGGGAACAAGGCTGTTCCCCAAATCCCTGTTGGTCAATGCCATAGAGCTGTGCAGTGTCTGTTTATAGATTTATTTGACTCCCGGCCCTGTAGATTGTCTCCCTTCTATTAGCCTCATCAATGCACTGGTCTCCAGCCAGTCTGAGAGCCTAGGACCATGGCGCATTATGGAGCCAGCCACCCACCCACCCTCATCGTCTGAGTGTCCTTCAGTGTAACTGTCTATGGAACATTCCCCGAGAACATTCTCTCTCTCTCTCTCTCTCTCTCTCTCTCTCTCTCTCTCTCTCTCTCCAGTGTGTGGGAATGAGTGTGGGGATATGAAAGGGAACATGAGTGGTAATGGGAGTGGAGATCTGTGTTTCAGGGTGAATGATGATTCTTGTCTGAAAAGCAGTGGGAATGGAAATATTTTCATTGTTGTTTTTGTTGTTATCCCTCAATTTTACATCATGGGAATGTTGTAAAAACACATAGCGTTCATATCACACAAGTTCTTTAAACAAAACCAGGAGAAAGCTTCTGTCTACACTTTCTTGCTTATTAATAATTAACTAAGTAAATGACCTTCATGATGATGCTCAGTGGTGATAGATTTGGTGCTGGTTGTGGGTCTAGCGACTAGGGTCTCCAAAAGCTGGGAATGGGCAACAGTGGATGGATCACTCCATGATTCCCTGTTCTGTTCATTCCCTCTGGAGCACCTGGCATTGGCCACTGTTGGTAGACAGGATACTGGGCTAGATGGACCTTTGGTCTGACCCAGTCTGACCTTTCTTATATTCTAAATTATAGTCTAGGATCCCACAGTCCTATGCACGGTACAATCACAGACCATAAAACCTCTCTCAGTCCCACCGAGTTTACAGCCCGAGTGTAAATGGGAAGTGGAGTGTGACTGGGAACAGGAATATAAACACGAATATAAATATCAGATGTGCATAATAATCTTCCTTCACTGTGTTGCCTGAAACCTCCTCGACTCTCCCCTAAATAAAAACTCCCAGACACGCCGCTCTCAGCCCACTAATGTCAGGGAGGCTCCACTGCAAAACCTTAACTCTGTCCTCAGACTCCCCTCCTCCCCCAGCTTCTCCCACCTGCACCCACAGGCGGGCCCCAGACCTGGTCCAAAGCACGAGCCAGGCTTGCTCAGATCACATCCCTAGTGTCATGGATCATTTCAATGTAGCCGGTCACTGCTAGGAAGGGAAAGGGGCTTCCATCCCAAATCCCTCCCAGCGCCTTGGGAAATCTTCCCTCTCCAGCGGGTGGCGCAGCCCAATGGATCCCTGGGACACGACCCCTCCCCAGACACTGACCCCCTCGACGGGACGTTGCATGGCCCTTGTGCACGTGGAACGGGACTCCAGAGCTGAGTCCCTCCAATCCCCAATGTCACCTCACAATATTCAGGCCCTCAGTTCCTGGGTGAGGAAATACAGTCACTGCAGGGAGCTGGTCACTCCTCCCAGGGGTCAGAAAGTGTCAGAAGGACCCCAGCGCTCGGCGCTGCACAGACACAGGACGGGACAGTCTGACTCCTGCACCCGGAGCCCTAGGGCGAGTCAGTCAGATCACTGGCAGCAGGAGTGCGTGTCTCTTATAACGCGGGGGCATGCAAATGAGGGAGACACTTTCCTATTTAAATCGGTGCCTCTCTCTGCCCAGGCTGCACCCGGAGACACAATCCGCAGCCCCTGGGTCTGTGCAGTGACCAGCCAGTCCCCTGAGAACTTTCCCCTCCAGCACCCGGGAAAATGGGATTTTTGCACCTTGTAATTTTCGCTGTAGCAGCTTTGGAAGGTATTTTCCTCTTCTGAATAACTGGCAGAGTTAGAAGAATTTTGTGTTATCGCTGTTTTTATACCGATATTAATGGCCTGTCTCTATTCTCAGGTGTCTGGTCCCAGGTGCAGCTGGTGGAGTCCGGAGGGGATGTGAAAAAGCCCGGAGACTCTCTCCGCCTCTCCTGCAAAGCCTCCGGGTTCACCTTCAGCAGCTACGCTATGAGCTGGGTCCGACAGGCTCCTTTCAAGGGACTAGAATGGGTCGCTGTTATAGGCACTTCTGGGAGTCCTATATATTACCCCGATTCAGTGAAAGGCCGATTCACCATCTCCAGGGATGATTCCAAGAGTGAGCTGTACCTGCAAATGACCGGCCTGAAGCCCGAGGACACCGCCCGCTATTACTGTGCGAGACACACAGTGAAACGAAACCGGTTTGTGATCATACAAAAACCCAGGCTGAGGAATCGCCCTTCTCCCGGCAGCCACGCGGGGGCAGCAGTGACACACACACCGCTTCTGGCTCAGACAGGAGACCTGGCAACCTGGTGAATGTAACACAAACCTCCCCTCAGTTTTAACCCTTCAGTTCCCGGGCAACGTGTCTCCCCTTCCTGTCCAGAGTCTCCCTACCCTAGGTCTGCGGTGCAGAGATCCCTCGGTTCATCTGTGAACCCCAATCCGGAGTGAGTCCTGTTCTGAGTCGCTCTCCCCTCGCAGACCTGGCACGTTGGCTCTCCAGGGGCCCGTCTCTGTGTCAGACTCACAGGACAGTGTCTGTCAGTGTAAAGGGGACAAGCGCATTCCAACGGATGGAGCGAATTCCTCATGAGGCCAAATCCTCCGCTAGTGTAAAGTCACCGCAACTGCTTTCGCTAGACTCGAGTTACTCCGGATTTACACCAGGGAGGCTCTGGTCCTCTCAGCAGACTGGGACGTTTATCGCATTAATGCAGCGGAAGGTGATTAGTTCATTATAACCGATGTGGGGCCCCTCACCGGGGCGTCTCCGCCCTTCACAAGCGGTTATTGCCTTTATCCCCACAACGCCGGCGGGCTGGCTCCTTTTACTTTTCATTGCTGCAGCTTTGGAAGGTATTTTCTCCCCAATCAATCTATTGAAGGGTGACGGATTGTCTGTGTCATAACTAGAAAGGGAAGGGTAACAGCTGTCCTGTGTACAGTACTATAAAATCCCTCCTGGCCAGAGACTCCAAAATCCTTTTCCCTGGAAAGGGTTAAGAAGCTCAGGTAACCTGGCTGGCATCTGACCCAAAGGACCAATAAGGGGACAAGATACTTTCAAATCTTGGGGGGGGGGAGGGGGAAAGGTTTTTGTTTGTGCTCTTTGTTTGGGTTTTCGTTCGCTCTTGGGACTGAGAGGGACCAGACATCAATCCAGGTCCTCCACATCTTTCTAAACAAGTCTCTCCTATTTCAAACTTGTAAGTAAATAGCCAGGCAAGGCGTCTTAGTTTTACTTTGTTTTCTCAACTTGTAAATGTACCTTTTACTAGAGTGTTTATCTTTGTTTGCTGTACTTTGAACCTAAGACTAGAGGGGAGTCCTCTGAGCTCTTTAAGTTTGATTACCCTGTAAAGTTATTTTCCATCCTGATTTTACAGAGATGATTTTTACCTTTTTCTTTAATTAAAAGCCTTCTTTTTAAGAACCCGATTGATTTTTCCTTGTTTTTAGATCCAAGGGGGTTGGATCTGTATTCACCAGGGAATTGGTGAAAGGTTTCTCAAGGCTTCCAAGGGAAGGGAATTAGCTTGAGATGGTGGCAGCGGACCAGAGCTAAGCTGGTAGTTAAGCTTAGAAGTCTTCATGCAGGCCCCTACATTTGTACCCTAAAGTTCAAAGTGGGGATACAGCCTTGACAGTCTGCAATGGCTGTGATTGGTAACATAGCTTTACTCTGTGATCTCACCCTCTTTATTGGAGAATCTGGCTCATTTGTGTCTCTTTGGTTTTAATTCACTCCTTGAATCCATTGCTAATTTTGGGTTTTACTGAATATTTACCTCTTTTCCCTTCTCCCAGTCGGGGCCAGCGCTGAAGAAGCCCGGAGAGTCCCATAAGCTGCAATGTGTCACCATCAGATTTACTATTAGCAGCTACTGAATGGAGTGGGTCAGACAGGAGCCCGGGAAGGGCTGGAGTGGCTGGTTGAATATTATGATGAGACAAAGAAACAGCATAATGCCTCCTCCGTGCAGGGGTGATTCTCAGCCTCCAAGGACAGCACTAATTTCTACTTGCAAATGAGCAGCCTGAAAGCGGAGGACACCTCTGTGTATTACTGCGCCAGAGACACAGGGCTTGGCTACACTTGCGAGTTAGAGCGCATTAAAGCAGCCCAGTGCGCTCTAATTCAGGACGCGTCCACACTGGCAAGGCACATAGAGCGCTCTGACTCCGCAGTTAGAGCGCTCCTGGTACTCCACCTCGGCAAGTGGAATAACGTTTGATGCGCCCCCGCTGGAGCGCCGCGGAGCCAGTGTGGACGCCTTGGTCTGTTAATGTGCTCTGACTGGCCTCCAGAAGTGTCCCACAATGACTGTTCTAGCCACTCTGGTCATCATTTTCAACTCTACTGCCCTGCCCTCAGGTGACCAACAGTCAGACCCGCCTGTTGGGCGGTTCGGCCGGGGCTTGTCCCCCTCTGGGGCGGTGGGGAGCCGGACCGCCTCGCTATTTGGGTCAGGTGTGTCAGGGAATTAGTTGTCTGTGTGGCAAACAGTCAGCAGCTCTGGCCCTCTGGCGGGGGCTGAGCAAACAGGTTCAATTTTAGCAGGCCCAGGCCCTGGGTCAGGACAGGGCAACAGACAGTCAGTAGCTCAGACCCTCAGGAAGGGGCTGAGCAAACAGGTTCAACAGCAAACCTGGCTCCTGGCTTCGAGCAGCTGGGGAGAGGGGGAGACGGCCACGCGTGAGGTGGGTGGCAGGGGGGACGCAGGCCCACCCACTCCACTGCCTCCCAGCCCGGGGCCCTAGCGGCAGCAGAAGACCCGCTGCTGAGTCAGTGGGAATCCTGACCGCACCACACTGACATTGGCTTTGGCAGTGCTGCAGCCAGACATAGGTCGGCTGCCCCTGGGCTACTTCCTACCTCCCCCTCTAGAGGTACCGGGGTCTGGATGGCATCCTCCACTGGGTCACGCACCATGGGCTCCTCGGGGTAGCTGGCGAGCGGCAGGCCTGGCAGAGTCTCTGGGCTTGGGCTAGCATCAGGCGTTGGCTGGTCTGGCCAGTCCTCAGCTTGGCCATTGATCACCGTGGTCTCCCCACCGGAAGCTATGCCACAAGCATCGTGGTCAGGCTTTTATACTTTTATACTTCCTGTCCTGCACCTTGACCTCTGAGGGGCGGGGGCAGGGTTTGTTGGCTCTGTCCACTTTGGTGTCCAGAGAGGCTTATCCCCCTCTGGGGTGGCGGGGAGCCAGACCTCCTCGCTACACCCCCTTCCATTAAGTCTGGCTCCTGCTTGTCGGGGCCAGACTCTTCCATACCCCCAGGAAGGACAGGAAGTCAGCATTAGCGTGGTCCTTGCCTGCCCTATGGTGAGCAGTAAAGACATAGGGCTGGAGCGCCAGGTACCAATGCTGTATTCTCATATTATTGTCTTTCAATTTGTTCATCCACTGAAGCAGGGTCTGGTCAGTGACTAAGGTGAACCGGGCGCCAAGAAAGTAGTAACGTAGGGCATCACAGGCCCATTTCACTGCAAGGGCCTCCTTCTCCACCACCGTGTAGTTCTTCTCCCGTGGAAACAATTTCCGGCTGATATATAAGACTGAATGGTCTTCCCCATCTATTTTTTGAGACAGGATGGCGCTCAGTCCTACCTCCGAGGCATCCATTTGGAGGATGATGTCTCGGTTGAAACTTGGGCTGTAGAGGACCGATTCACGGCAGAGACTCTTTTTGAGTTCCTGAAAGGCGTCTTCACATTCCGGGGTCCAAACCACACGTCGAGGGCTGTCCTTGGTTAAAAGGCAGGTCAAAGGGGTGGCAATAGATGCAAAATGGGGAATGAAATGCAGATAATAGCCAGCGAGGCCCAAGAACTGTGGCACCTGATGCTTTGTGGTGGGAGGCGGGTAGGCCACCAGGGCCTGGACTTTTCCCACGAGGGGCTTCACTTGTCCATTCCCTATGGTGTAGCCCAGATAAGTAGTCTCTTATGTTGACGGGGACAGGTGAGCAAAGCCCACAGGTAAGTGGGGAACATGGAGACCGGGGAGATGGGTCGGAAACGAGAGGGAGTGTGGGCTATATTGGCAGAGAGAAAGGAGGGTCAGGACAAAACTGGGAGGCAAGATCAAACCAGCATCTTAGATGCCTATATACAAATGCGAGAAGTATGGGGAATAAGCAGGAAGAACTGGAAGTGCTAATAAATAAATACAACTATGACATTGTTGGCATCACTGAAACTTGGTGGGATAATACACATGATTGGAATGTTGGTGTGGATGGGTACAGCTTGCTCAGGAAGCATAGACACGGGGAAAAGGGAGGAGGTGTTGCCTTATATATTAAAAATGTACACACTTGGACACCATGTAGAGATGGACATAGGAGACGGAAGTGTTGAGAGTCTCTGGGTTAGGCTAAAAGGGGTAAAAAACAAGGGAGATGTCATGCTAGGAGTCTACTACAGGCCACCTAACCAGGTGGAAGAGGTGGATGAGGCTTTTTTAAAGCAACTAACAAAATCATCCAAAGCCCAAGATTTGGTGGTGATTGGGGACTTCAACTATCCGGATATATGTTGGGAAAATAACACAGCGGGGCACAGACTATTCAACAAATTCTTGGACTGCATTGCAGACAACTTTTTATTTCAGAAGGTTGAAAAAGCTACTGGGGGGAAGCTGTTCTAGACTTGATTTTAACAAATAGGGAGGAACTCGTTGAGAATTTGAAAGTAGAAGGCAGCCTGGGTGAAAGTGATCATGAAATCATAGAGTTTGCAATTCTAAGGAAGGGTAGAAGGGAGAACAGCAAAATAGAGACAATGGATTTCAGGAAGGCAGATTTTGGTAAGCTCAGAGAGCCGATAGGTAAGGTCCCATGGGAATCAAGACTGAGGGGAAAAACAACTGAGGAGAGTTGGCAGTTTTTCAAAGGGACACTATTAAGGGCCCAAAAGCAAGCTATTCCGCTGGTTAGGAAAGATAGAAAAGACTACCTTGGCTTAAGCACGAGATCTTGCACGATCTAAAAAATAAAAAGGAGTCATATAAAAAATGGAAACTAGGACAGATTACAAAGGATGAATATAGGCAAACAACACAGGAATGCAGGGGCAAGATTAGAAAGGCAAAGGCACAAAATGAGCTCAAACTAGCTACAGGAATAAAGGGAAACAAGAAGACTTTTTATCAATACATTAGAAGCAAGAGGAAGACCAAAGACAGGGTAGGCCCACTGCTCAGTGAAGAGGGAGAAACAGTATCAGGAAACTTGGAAATGGCAGAGATGCTTAATGACTTCTTTGTTTTGGTCTTCACCGAGAAGTCTGAAGGAATGCCTAACATAGTGAATGCTAATGGGAAGGGGCTAGGTTTAGCAGATAAAATAAAAAAAGAACAAGTTAAAAATCACTTAGAAAAGTTAGGTGCCTGCAAGTCACCAGGGCCTGATGAAATGCATCCTAGAATACTCAAGGAGCTAATAGAGGAGGTATCTGAGCCTCTAGCTATTATCTTTGGAAAGTCATGGGAGACGGGAGAGATTCCAGAAGTCTGGAAGAGGGCAAATATAGTGCCCATCTATAAAAAGGGAAATAAAAACAACCCAGGAAACTACAGACCAGTTAGTTTAACTTCTGTGCCAGGGAAGATAATGGAGCAAGTAATTAAGGAAATTATCTGCAAACACTTGGAAGGTGGTAAGGTGATAGGGAACAGCCAGCATGGATTTGTGAAGAACAAATCATGTCAAACCAATCTGATAGCTTTCTTTGAGAGGATAACGAGCCTTGTGGATAAGGGTGAAGCTGTGGATGTGGTATACCTAGACTTTAGTAAGGCATTTGATACAGCCGCCGCCTGGCCCCGCGGGCCGCCCCCCTCCTCTCCCTATCACCCAACTGAGTCCTGCCTGCTCACCCTGGCCCCGCGCTTCCTCTGAGTCTCCCGGGCCTCCCTCCAGCGCTTGTGGAGGGAGGAGGAACGGTGAGCCCGGGGAAGAGGCGGGGATTCGGGGAGGGAGCCAATCGGGGGAGGAGGGGTGGAGTCGGGGCGGCGGGGGGGGGGGGGGCGCGAGCACTTCCGGGCTCTGGAGCATTTGCTTCTTTGTCCAGTGTCCTGACCTAACATCGGTTGGGACGCGGGACAAACAAGCAAATATCGGGTGCTGGAGACAAGTAACCTGCTGAGCTGCTTTCAGTTAAAGTCTGCAGCTTTGGGGACGTGCCCCAGACCCTGGGTCTGGGTTGCAGCAGGCTGGTGTGTCTGGCTCAACAAGGCAGGGTTCTGGAGTCCCAAGCTGGCAGGGAAAACAGGCTCAAAGGTAATTTCATCATATCAGGTGACAGTCCCAAGGGGGTCTCTGTGTCCCAACCCGTCAGAAGAAGCTCAGACAAAAACCTTCCCTCTCAGTGGGTGTCTCCTTTTGGGGCTCTCACGGTTTGTAAAATGTAAAAAGATTAAATCTGAGAACCTACACGAAACTAGGCACCCTATTTTCTCTCCTTTAATAATGGCCCCATTGTCGCATCCATCGCTCTCACCAGGAAATTGGATGTTTTACATAAAATAGGTAGTAATTTTAACAAAGCACAATTGTTCTTCCTCTGGGAGGGATAGCTCAGTGGTTTGAGCATTGGCCTGCTAAACCCAGGGTTGTGAGTTCAATCCTTGAGGGGGCCACTTAGGGATCTGGGGCAAAATCAGTACTTGGTCCTGCTAGTGAAGGCAGGGGGCTGGACTTGATGACCTTTCAAGGTCCCTTCCAGTTCTAGGAGATAGGATATCTCACCAGAGTGACAAGAATACGCATCTCCCTCACTATCTCTACAGAATTTATTCTCAAGTGGTGAGAGATAAGGGTATGATTGGGGTTAGGGTTTGGGTTAGCATTAGGGCTAAAGATAGGATTAGAGTTGACATTATGGTAGGGGTAAGGGAATGGTTCAGTATGGGTAAATGGAAGTATTAGGGCCCGATTCACTTGAATGTCTGAGTCAGCGTTACACTAACAGTAAGCTTTGCAGTTACTGCTATAATTAGAGCCAGGGTTAAAGTTGGGCTTTTGGATTAAATCATAATTTGGTGGGTTAGAGTGAGAATTGGCCTTTAAGAAAACATTATGTCCGGATTTCATGGGGATACACAAAGGCAGGGTGAGGTTCTTGGTCAGGTTTAAAGTAAAAACTAGGAAATTTCATCTTCTCTGAGGAGTATCCCATTAATTTCTGTGGAGTGACCAGTGTTTTACAGCTGAGGGAGGCAGAGCAGAAAGCACCAATACAGGGCAGAGCCCTGCCTGCCTCACGCCAAACGCTCCTCTCCTTGCAATTCCCGAGGAAACTCCAAGGAGTGAAGCGAACCGCGATTGTCTCATGTGGTTAAAGCTACCAGGGAATATTTCCCACTAGATACAGCAGAGGTCAGTGGAGCCGCCGCTTCTGGGAAAGGAGCTGGGCCGGGGTTCAGTCCCAGCTACTCCCCAGCGCCCAGGGCATTATTCTGTCTGCAGGGGTGTCCCAGCCCCATGGAACCCTGTGACCCGACCCCTCCCCTGGCACCAACCCCACTGACCTGCCGTACCACAGCCCCACTACGCCTGCGCGGGGGCTCCAGGGCTGAGTCTCCCACCCCCCATACAAACTGACAGCAATCGGGCCCTGAGGTTGTGTCAGGGAAATTGTCTACATTGCGGGCGTCTGGTTCATCATTTCTTATCCAAATGTATAAACAGGATCCCAGCGCACTGTGCTGGGCGCGGCACACACAGATGAAAGGAGACCATCTGAATCCTTCTCTCTGCCCTAGGACATATAATGAAGACCACTAAAGGAAGAAATTTCAGCCTCCTATAAGGAGGACAATATGCAAATAGGGGTGATGGGTTCCTGTTTAAATCTGTCTCTCTTCCTGCCCAGGCTGCACCCGGAGAGACAATCCGCAGCCCCTGGGTCTGAGCTGTTCCCAGAGACTCGCTCATAGAACTTGCCCCTGTCAGACCAGGGAAAATGAATCTTTGGGTCCACTTAGTTTTCACTTTAGCAGCCTGGGAAGGTATTTTCCTACCCGTGAACACATTACAGAGACAAAAGATTTATTGTTCTACATCTGTTTTCAAAGTGTTTGTTTATTCACAGGTGTCCGGTCCCAGATCCAGCTGGTGGAGTCCGGAGGGGATGTGAAAAAGCCCGGAGACTCTCTCCGCCTCTCCTGCAAAGCCTCCGGGTTCACCTTCAGCAACCACTGGATTACATGGTTCCGTCAGGCTCCTGGGAAGGGGCTGCAGTGGGTCTCTGAGATTAGCAAGGATGGTAGCAGCACAAACTATGCAGACTCCGTTAAAGGGCGATTCACCATCTCCAGGGACAATTCCAACAGCCTGGCGTACCTACAAATGACCGGCCTGAGAGCCGAGGACACCGCCCGGTATTACTGTGCGAGAGACACAGTGACACGAAACCTATTTGTGGTAATGCAAAAACCCAGGCTGCGGAATCCCCCTTTCCCCCATTCAGCACACGAGGGCAGCAGATCGACAAACAGCTCCTCGCGAGGCACAGCAGTGAGGGCGGGCATAGCGGTAATGAGAACCTGCTAGCAGGTGTTAACCCTTTCATTCCCTTGCAGTGTCACCCCGGCGGCACCAGGCCCAGCTCAGCCTGTGGTGCAGGGATCACTCAGTTCCTGAGCACAGCCCGCTCAGCTCCCCCTGGAACGGGGCAGGCCTGGGGTTCTGACGATGGCATTCCAGAATTCCTGACATCAGCTGATGTCAATAGGCGGAGGTAAGGAGCCAACCAACAATGGATTTCCCAAATTTAATATAGCGACCAGTAAGATAACAGTTCCCAACCCTCAGACCTTACCTGCACCAATAACCCAGTGACTGCGCTGAGACCCAGCTGGGATGGATTCCCGCGAGGTTGACTGGAATCGCTCAGGGAGAGGCAGTGACACAGGGAGAAGCAGAGCCCCATAGGTGAGAGATGTGGGGACAACAGGGTCAGAGAGCGCAAGGCTTGAGGTATTTCCTGGTGTCTGCTGCTCCAGGCTTCTCATTTTCCTTGTGAGTTCATCTGCCCTGGGGTGGTTCACCATCGCCCAGGCATGCAATCAGGGAATATTTTGCAGAGTAAAACGGTGACACCCAGGCTTTCAAAAACATCAAAGGGAACATAGAGGGACACTTCTGGCTGCGGGAGAGGAGCTGAGACCTCCCTGGTTTGTTTCTGGGAATCAGCCACCTGAATGGGACAACACCATGGCCCCAAATGAGAGTAAATTGTCCCCTCCCCAAATCCCCTCTTATTTCCTCTCCCTCCCACCCGGGGCTCACCAGTCTAATATCACAATTCACTTTCTTCCCCCGTGTCTGATTCTGCCTCATTGTCCCTGTCCCAGTTTTTAGAACAATGTCAGTGGTTTGAGGTGCAGAGAGGTGAATAATAAATGTACTTTTAACCCCAATAACCCAAGATATCTTTTCCTTTAGCACAACCCCGTCCCAGCGAGTCGGGGGTGCCCTGCCCCGTGCTCACCGCAGGGCTGTATCATCCCTGTTCACATGGCAGCGGGGGGCAGGAGTGACTCACCCAGAGCACAGCTGTGGGATGGGCAGGAGAAGGGGCATCAGGGTGGACCCACATATGACACCAGCTTTTAACTCCACGGATCCATGGGAATCTCTCACAGAGCACCAATGTCGAGCACAACCCCGCTTTTCTCACACACCACTGGTCTCTCTGAAATGAGTGGGGGGACTCCCGGGAGTGAGAACATTGGTGTGTGGCCCTGAGCCATGTGTCCGATCTGCCAGGAAACAGTTCCCTCTGATACGTGTCAGTGGAGCCGGTCCCGGCTGGGAAGGGGTATGAACAGGGGTTTGATCCCAGCTCTCTCCCCAAGCCCAAAGTTATCTTTGCTCTCCAGCGGGTGGGTGACCCCTCCCCAGTCACCAACTCCAGTGACTGGCCGTTCCACAGCCCTACTGCGCGTGTGGGGGCTCCAGAGCCGAGATTCACCCCACACCTTATTCATATTTACTCCCTTATGAATCAACCTCATTCATTTGTTTCTTTTATAAGAAATTTAAAACATAATTTTACACATTATGTGGCAAATCTCCGCAGGTATCTCTGAGTCTCCCACAGGCAGATAACGAGACTGTAATCCTGCCCCCAAATCTCCTTCTGGGGAATCGAGCATCTTGAAGGCTCTACCTGTTCATTCCCTTTGGGGCAGCTGGCATTGCCCACTGTCGGAGGACAGGACATTGGACTACATGGCCCGTTGGTCTGACCCAGTCTGGCCGGTCTTATGCTCTTATGTTCTTAAGGTTCTTTTTATTTTTTCCTTGTCAAAAGTGTACTCAGGGTCCCATTGCAGTGTGCCTGGCGCTGCACAAACACACAGTCTGGAATAATCCGACTCCCTCCCCTTAGTCCTACTGCACGTAATACATCACATCAGATTTTGTTTCTCTTACAAGGAGAGGGATATGCTAATAGGGGTGAGCGTTTCCTGTTTAAATATCTCTTTCACTGCTCAGTCTGCACCCAGAGGGACAATCCGCAGCCCTCTGTGTCTGTGCAGTTACCAGCCAATTCCCCTGATAACTTTCCCCTCTAACCGCAGGGAAAATAAGACTTTAGCTCTATTTGTTTCTTACTGTAGTGGCTTTAGAAGGTATTTTATCCCCGTTGTACTGGTAAAACAAGGACACATTACACTGTTGCAATTCAAATTGGAATAATTTGTAACCTGTCTTTATTTTCAGGTGCCCGGTCGCAGGTCCAGCTGGTGGAGTCTGGAGGGGATGTGAAAAAGCCCGGAGACTCTCTCCGCCTCTCCTGCAAAGCCTCCGGCTTCACCTTGAGCAGTTGTCATATGGATTGGATCCAACAGGCTGCGGGAAGGGACTGGAGTGGCTGGCCAGAGCTGCTGCCCAGGGTAGCACCTACTACTCTGATTCCGTGAAAGGGCGATTCACCATCTCCAGAGACAACGCCAACAGCCTGGTGCTTTGGAAATGTGCAGTCTCTGAATGGAGGACACCACCCTGTATTACTGTGTCAGAGACACACCGTGATGGAACGAGGATGAATACCCAGCACTGTAATGACTTGACATTGGAGTTCGCTGGTCTGGGCCACTCACGGTTTGCAAGGCAATAAAATGTTCAAATCTGGGAACAGAACTCAACCAGGCAGCAGATGTTTTTCCCCTTGAGTGGCGTGAAAAGGAAACATTTAATGTGTCAATAAACTAGAGAACAGTCAGTGTCTAGGGCCCCTGAACTTTCTCAAGCTCTATGGGCACCAAGGACAGGGGTGGTTTTGAGTCAAAATACCCTTCCTTTGCGGGCTGGGTTTATTAATATAAAATAAATTCCACATCATACTCAAAACACCAGACAACACTTCATAATATGATTCTCTTCTCTGCTTGGATTCCATTTCTTAAATCAAATAAAATAAGTTAAACTTTTAAGTGTGTGGAAAGAAAAGGACACACACATGGATTTAAAGCCAGTGATTCAGTCACTATAGAGTGGGGAACCTGCCCGGAAACAATGCCACAAAGCCCTGGCTACGAGACTGGACTTGACCCCATCCGCGACTCGAGAGTTTGGGCCAAATTCTACAATTGTCCCTGGTGCCAATTCACCACTAAGAGCAGAGGGAGCGCTGGGATTTGTAGGTGAGGAAGGGACTATAGCTTGGGATTTTCAAAAGAAGTTTCAATGGGATTTTGTCACCCGAATCCTTGAGGCTCCTTTAAAAAACGCCAGTCCTTGTGAAGAAAGGAAGAAACCTTGTTTTAGAGTGTGTTCTTTTGTTGGAGTGTGAAAGAGCCAACTGCTGCATGAGCTCCCTAGTGGCCGAGGGCCACACTGCAGGCAGCCTGCCTCAGTTTCCCCTATTGGATTGAGCAGATACAATTTCACCCATGGATTTTGGAGTCAAAAATCCCTTCCTTTTGGACTCGGTTTATTACTATAATAAAAACTCCAAAGAATAATCAAAATCCCAAAACAAAGTCCATCCAAAAGGCCACACAGAACAAAGGTTCCTCCTGCCTTTCTGCCTGGGGCCTTTCCTGATTTGGCAGCCCGCCCCTCCCCCCTCCGCCCCCGCCCCCCTCCGTCCCCGCCCCCCGGCCCTACCTGGCTGCAGCCTCAGTCCTAACTCCCAGGGCTTTCTGCTGGACGAGCACTGAGCGTTCCCCCTTCACTGCAGCCTCGGCTGCTCTTCGGGGGCAATCACCTGATCCCTCCCAGGATTGGCTCCTGTGTAATCAGGGTTGGCTGGTCCCAGGCCCTTCCCTCCTTAGGGACGAGCCAGCCTGACGCCGCACAGTCCAGCGGAGAGGCTCCATTAGTAGGGTTTATCTGTCGGGCAGTGCCGTGCGGTGACTCGCTCACCGGGCTGGGCCGGGGACACCTGGGCTCTAATCCCAGGTCTGCACAAACCTGCCATATGCAGACATGAGCCGCCACAGCCCAGAAGGCCCCACCCTGTATTTACTGTGCGGAATTACAGGGAAAGGAAACCAGCCGCATCTCATCCAAAACACCTTCCTCTGCAACTGCAGGAGAATAGCTAGTCGTGGCGCCCAAGGGCTGCAAGTAACAATGAGCCCATTAGGTACAAAGGAGAGTAAAGAAACAAACCAGTGTTTCAATTTCACTTTCTTTCCCAGGATTAATTTCACAGCAGGCCATAGAAGAATATAGATATTTAATCAAATATATTAAGACGTTCATAAAGTCTCCTTCCATCTCACTTCCCCTGCCTTAGCAGACTCTTTGCCCCCCACCCCAACACCGCCCCCCACCACAAAACAACCCTGTGCTGTTCTGGTTCAGTGTGGCATCCTCTCTAATAGACCATGCTGCTTCCTGGCTGTTACCATTGCACTTACTGGAAACACTGCTGTGGCATATTCAAGCACCGAGCCCTGATGTTAGTGCTTCGAATTACTTCAGGGCCTAATGCCCAGGCTCCTACCCCTGCAATGGGACTGGAATCTGAGTAGGGGTGGGACTAGGAATTTCAGTGTGAACAGGAATGGGGCGGTGAGTAGAAAGGAGCGGAGGAATGGGCGTGTCATTGGAAATGGGTATAGGTGTGTGCAGAGTGACTAGGAATGGGAATGCAAATAGGAATATGAGTGTTAATGGGAACATCAGCATGTGAGCGAGTGACTATGGGGATATTAAAGAGAACATGCGTCAGACTGGACATGGGAATGGAAAGATGAGCGTGAGAGTGAATGTGTTATACCTATATGAATACAGGTGGCAATGGAAATATTTATTATTATTGTTTTTGTTGTTGTTTGTTGTTTGTGATGGAGTTGGGGGTGGTTGTGGCCCCAGTGCCTAAGGCCTCCAATCACAGACCATGACTCCAGAGTGCTAGGCACTGTACAAAGACAGAACAGATGGACTCTCTCTTCCCCAGTGACTTTACAATCTGGGTACAAATGGGAAGTGCGGTATGAGTGGGAATGGGGAAAGGAATGGGAATGTAATCACCAATATGAATCTCGATTTTTAATAATTATCTCCCTTCAGCGCTGCCTGCAGCCTCACCTGAAGAATGACTCCCAGACACATGGCGTTCGCCACATGAGGGAATTTTAACTCTCCAGCGGGTGTCCCAGCCCAATGCAACTCTGTGACCCTCCCCCTCCCCAGTCACTGACTCGCTGTTCTCGTGGGCGGGGGCTCCGGAGACCTGTTCCCCACGACCGCATACTGTGATGCCAATCAGGCCCTACATTCATAACAGGGAAATTGGGCTCCCATTGGGCAGCAGCTTCTTTACTGGCCTGGCTGGGCGCTGCAGAGACACAGGAAGGGAGGATGTGACTCCTCTCTGAGCCCTGGAGCAAGAAATTCACATCATCAAGGGAAGGAATTTGTGTGCATTATGGGGGGGGGGTGACTATGCAAATAGGGGTGACAGTTTCCTGTTTAAATCTGTGCCTCTCTCTGCCCAGGCTGTACCCGGAGACACAATCCGCAGCCCCTGGGTCTGTGCAGTTACCAGCCAGTCCCCTGAGAACTTTCCCCTCTGAAAACCGGGAAAATGAGACTTTGGATCGCAATTGTTTTCACTGTAGCAGCTTTGGGAGGTATTTTGTTCTCCTGGTTAAATGGCAGAGCCCAAAGACTATAACATTATTGTTGTTTTTATACCCATACTTGTAACATCTCTTTATTTGTAGGTGCCCGGTCCCAGGTGCAGCTGGTGGAGTCCGGAGGGGATGTGAAAAAGCCCAGAGACTCTCTCCGCCTCTCCTGCAAAGCCTCCGGGTTCACCTACAGCAGGTACGCTATGAGCTGGGTCCGACAGGCTCCTGGGAAGGGGCTGCAGTGGGTGGCTGGAATTAGTTCCCTACATGGATTGAGCCAATGGTGTTCTAAGGCTGTCCAAGGGCGATTCACCATCTCCAGAGACAACTCCGTCAACATGGCATATTTACAAATGATTCCACAGCAATGAGAACGGACACAAAGTATCTCCCCTTATCGACACCGCACACAGCTGTAATAGGAGAGAGGCTGACCCCATCTCCCCTGGGGAGCGCAGGGAGCAGATGCCCAGGGTGGATTTCAGAGGGGCAGCATAAAAGAACAGGTGCATCCGCCCTCGCTCTGTGGATGCCCCCAGTGACTCTCTGGTCAGACACTCTCCAGGTTAAGGCTCCCCCCTTCTCCCAGTGAGGTCTGTGGAGAAGCTGAGCCCTTAGTGCAGGGCAGGGGGCGTGCGGAGCCCGGAGTGAGGGTTGTTGGACAGGCAGGGTGGGGTCAGTAATCTCTGAGTGATCCCCCCCCTCAGCCCATTGATCATTCTCTGGATAAAAACCCACCCTTTTGTAGAGGGGGCAGCACAAGCATCTATGCACCTTCTGAGTGGCACCAAAGTACTTTATTGTTTAACATTATTTGAGGGTCTGATGCCCAGATCCATATCCCCACAACAACCAAAAGGAAACATATCTCTGAGTTTCGTGCTCCATGGTGGGAAGAGGAAGGCCAAAGTGGGTATGAATCCAAACAGAAATATGAATGGGAAGGGGAATCGAAATGGAAGAATCCAGGGGGTATTAATTTGAATCTGAATATGAATGGAGATATGAAGTGGAGTATAAATGGGAATACAAAGGGAAATAGGAACAGTTATATGTCTATGAACTCCTAGGGGTGGGACTGGAAATATGAATGGGAGGGTGAACTGGAATGTGAATTACAGCGTCAGTGGAAATACGAATCCAAATAGAAATACCCGAAAGAAAAGCACTATGAATGCTTACCTCCAATGAGAAGCCAGGTAATGAGGAGTTACGGGTGAAGAACCCCCCAGGCTTGTCTAACCACACCTGAAATTCTTCGCTGTCAGTGACACTCTGTGACCCGCCCCCACCCCGAGACATTCTGCCCTCAGCACATTCACCGCCCTGGCGCTGGGCATCCAGCTGTGAACTCTGGCCTCAGACTTTCCTCCGAGCCCTTCAACCATCTCCAGCGACAATCTGCAGCACCGGCCCCGCTCCGTGCACGAGGCGCTCCTGCTGGGGACCTGGCCCCCGGTCACTGCGCATGTCCGTGGAGCGGGCCCCTGCTGGGAAAAGGAATGGGCCACTTTGCCCCAGAGCCCCGGGGAATCTTCACCCTCCAGCAGGTGTCCCCCAAACCAGTGAAAACCTGTGACCGGACCCCACAGAACCACCGCCCCACTGTGCATGGGGAGTGCGGGCTTCAGAGCGGAATCTCCCACCAGCTCTTAGTTGACTGGAATAGATTTTGTTTGGGGCCCCAAATCCCCAGGTAAAGAATTCTGGTTATTCAAGGGAGCTGTTTATTTCTCCCATGTATAAATGTATAAGGAGCAGTCCCCTCTCTGAGCCAGTGTATTAGTCATTTACATCTCGGAGGAGAGGAAGTTTGTGTCTCTTATAAGGAGCGGGACAGGCCAGTGGTTCTCAGCCGGGGTAAGCAGAGGTCTTCCTGTGGATGCATCAGCTCATCCAGACGTTTGCCTAGTTTTACAACCGCCTACATAAAAAGCACTAGCCAAGTCAGTACTCACTGAAACTTCATACGGACAATGACTTGTTTCTACTGCTCTATAGGCTGAAATTTAGTACAATATTTATATTCCAGTTGATTTATTTTCTAATGATATGATACAAATGAGAAAGGCAGCAATTTCTCGGTAATGTGCTGTGACACTTTCGTATTTTTATGTCTGATTTTTAAGTGTACGTTTTTTAGGTGAGGTGAAACTTGGGGTATGCAAAACAAATCAGACTCCTGATGCAGGACAGTCTGGAAAGGTTGACAGCCACTGAACTAGGCCATTTTCCTGTCTCTATTACTAGCCAGAACCAATTGCAAGAAACCCTGGACACGCCGCTCTCGGCCCACTAATCCCACGGAGGCTCCACTACAAAACCTTAACTCTGTCCTCAGACTCCCGCCCCCAACCCCAGCTTCTCCCACCTGCACCCACAGGCGGGTCCCCAGTCCTGGTCCAAAGCATGAGCCAGGCTTGCTCAGATCACGTTTCTAGTGTCATGGATCATTTCAATGTAGCCGGTCACTGCTGGGAAGGGAAAGGGGCTTCCCTCCCAAATCCCTCCCAGCGCCCTGGGAAATCTTCCCTCTCCAGCGGGTGGCCCAGCCCAATGGATCCCTGGGACACGACCCCTCCCCAGACACTGACCCCCCCTGACCGGACGTTGCATGGCCCCTGTGCGCGTGGAACGGGGCTCCAGAGCTGAGTTCCCCCAATCCCCAATATCACCTCACAATACAGGCCCTCAGTTCCTGGGTGAGGAAATACAGTCACTGCAGGGAGCTGGTCATTCCTCCCAGGGGTCCGAAAGTGTCAGGAGGACCCAGCGCCCTGTGCCCGGCGCTGCACAGACACACAGGCCGGGACAGTCTGACTCCTGCACCCGGAGCCCTAGGGCGAGTCAGTCAGATCCCTGGCAGCAGGAGTGTGTGTCTCTTATAAAGTGGGGGTATGCAAATGAGGGAGACAGTTTCCTGTTTAAATATGTGCCTCTCTCTGCCCAGGCTGCACCCGGAGACACAATCTGCAGTCCCTGGGTCTGTGCAGTGACCAGCCAGTCCCCTGAGAACTTTCCCCTCCAGAACCAGGGAAAATGGGATTTTTACTCCTGTTCATTTTCGCTGTAGCAGCTTTGGAAGGTATTTTCTTTCTGTGAATAATGGGCAGAATTATAAAAATAGATTACATTATCGCTGTTTTTATACCGATATTTATATCCTGTCTTTATTTGCAGGTGTCCGGTCCCAGGTGCTGGTGGAGTCCGGAGGGGATGTGAAAAAGCCCGGAGACTCTCTACGCCTCTCCTGCAAAGCTTCCGGCTTCACCTTCAGCAGTGCCTACATGCACTGGGTCCGTCAGGCTCCTGGCAAGGGACCAGAATGGGTCGCTTATATAAACCGTGGTGGGGATACTATACTCTACCTTGATTCCGTCAAAGGCCGATTCACCATCTCCAGGGATAATTCCAAGAGTGAGCTGTATCTGCAAATGACCGGCCTGAAGCCCGAGGACACCGCCCGCTATTACTGTGCGAGAGACACAGTGAAACGAAACCGATTTGTGCTCATACAAAAACCCAGGCTGTGGAATCGCCCTTCTCCCGGCAGCCGCGCGGGGGCGGCAGTGACACACACACCGCTCCGGGCTCAGAAAGGAGACCTGGCAACCGGGTGAATGTAACACAAACCTCCTGTCAGTTTTAACCCTTCCGTTCCCCGGCAATGTGTCTCCCCTTCCTGTCCACAGCGCCGCTGGGCCTGTGGTGCAGAGATACCTCGCTTTATCTGTGAACTCCAATCCGGAGCAACATTAGCTGTCTCGGGCCCATCTCTGATGGAATCACTTCTCAGCAGCAGGTCTGGATAAGGCGAACCTGGTTGGCAGCCATCCTGCCCTGCCTGTGTGTCCCATCACTCAGCTGGGGTCTCATCTCCCACCATGCTCAATGCTGCCCTTGCTGTCCCAGTGGGGGCAGGCAGGGAGATCGCTGTTTGGTCACAGCATCAGAGCCAGCGTGAGCCCGCTCTCCAGTGTTCAGGGGGGTGGGGAGCATCTCTCACTCCCACTCAGCCCCAGGGGTCTGGTTACTGGTTGACAGGTATCCTGATCCTATCCAACCCGACTCCTCCTGTGTCTGCACAGGGATCCGGGCCATAGGCAGGGTGAGGGGCTTCATACCTAGGACCTTCCCCCAGATCACACAGCCTCTCAGCATCTGAGGCTGCACCACCTGGGGCCTGACAACAGGTCTCTCTGTCCCAGGGCCTCGCCACCCCAGGCATGTCTCCCCATTGACCATCACCTTCCGCTCCCACTGGGGGTCCGAGGGGCCTGAGTCCAGGAGACTCCACGCAGACATATAGGCCGGGGTCAGGAGTGGAAGCCTGTCCACCACCCCACCCATCTGGCTGACAGTGTCTATGGCCTTGGGACCCAGCAAGAGAGCTAGATACTGAAGATCTTCCGCAGGGTCTCCCTCGTTCAGATCGCCAGCCTGCTCAAAGGCAGTGAGGTGGGCATCCACCCACACCCCTCCTTACCCAGGGGCAGCAATTTAGTATCGAAGTTCCCTGCGGAACTGGCAGCCCGGGGTCTATCCCCACTCACCCCTGGGGAGCCCCCTATGCCTCTCCGCTCCACCAGCGCCAGTCCATGCTGCTGCTGCTTCTCCTGCAGCTCTTTCTTGGGCTACCACTGTCTTCCACAGTCCTCCCACTCCTTCTTACTGTCTTCCAGCTCTCTCAGACTCTGCTCCAATCCCATCCATCTCCGATCCCCTGATGGGGAACCCGATCCTGAAGACCCCCATCTGGTTTGGGACAGGAGTCTTGGGGATGCCAGGCTACTGCTCCAGCTGCTCCCAAATCCTCTTGTAGCCCCATTTGGGTCAGGAATCTGCTCCTTAGAGTGATCATCGTCCTCCAGCTGCACGATTAACTGTGCTTTGCTGAACTTTCCAATGCGTAACCCTCTCTTTTTGCACAGGATCTCAATGTCCTTCTTAAGGAGATGGTGATAGGCCATCACTTCACTGTTCCCAAGTTGTTGTGGACTCACAGGCCTGTGTGCTCTCAGGTCCCCATGGTTTCCAGGAAGAACCCCTAGTGTGCCAGCCATTCTCCAGGTCACAACCTCTCTCCTAGGGTCAAGCCGCAGACTCCTCTGCCCCGGGACTGTGATTTGCGTCGACCCACCTACCCGTTAGGGGGCGGTGGGGAGCTATGAGGTTACTGGCCGGCCTGGGTTACACCTCCGTCAGCGGGGAATTAGCGGCGGGGCGGCCGCCAGCCAGAGTTTGTAGCGCGCCCCTCAGGCAGGGGAGCGCCGGCAAAGGTCAGTAGCGCGCCCCTCAGGCAGGGGAGCGCCGGCAAAGGTCAGTAGCGCGCCCCTCAGGCAGGGGAGCGCCGGCAAAGGTCAGTAGCGCGCCCCTCAGGCAGGGGAGCGCCGGCAAAGGTCGGTAGCGCGCCCCTCAGGCAGGGGAGCGCCGGCAAAGGTCGGTAGCGCGCCCCTCAGGCAGGGGAGCGCCGGCAAAGGTCGGTAGCGCGCCCCTCAGGCAGGGGAGCGCCGGCAAAGGTCGGTAGCGCGCCCCTCAGGCAGGGGAGCGCCGGCAAAGGTCGGTAGCGCGCCCCTCAGGCAGGGGAGCGCCGGCAAAGGTCCCGGCGTGGCTCGGCCGGGTAGGGGAACGCAGGCCCACCCTACACCACTGCGTTCCAGCCCAGGGCCCTGACAGTGGCAGGACGAGGGTCCCGCCACTGGATCAGCGGCGTCCTTCCGCAATACAGACTTACCACTGTGCAGCTCTGTCCCTGGGCTACTTCCTACCCGATTGTTCGTCCAAATCCCTCTGGTCCCGCTGGTGCGTCGGGGTAGTCCACTGCTGGCAGCTCCAGCTCCCCCTCAGGCTCAGGCTCAGGCTCCTCCAGCTCCTCTGGGTACTCGGCTGCTGGCAGCTCCCACTCCCCCTCCGGCTCCTCCAGTTCCTCTGGGTACTCGGCAGCGGGCAGTCCTGGCAGCCCCAGTCCGTCCTCCAGGTGAGGTTTCCACTGGTCCAGGGCCTCCCCTGGCGTGGCAGCAGGGTCTGAAGGGAGCAGCCCGCGGTCTGTGTCTGCCTCCCTCCCTGGTACTGCTCCAACTGAGCTAAGGGCCCCGCCCTTTATACTTCCTGTTCCACCCCTCCCCTTCTGGGGGGTGGAGCAAGCTTGGGCTGGCCCCGCCCACTCAGGCTGAGGGAAAGGCCCTTTACCCTCAGGTTCGGAGGGCAGCCACCCTGGCCCCCTACAGGGACCCTGTTACTGCAACAGTCCTTCTCGCTCGTCAGACACTCCCGGGGTTAAGTATAGCTTCTTTGCCCCCTGAAACCACCCCCTCTGAGCCTTCAGCATGCCTGGTCCTCATTAATCCCCCTTCATTTTACGGCTCCCCAGTCACTTACTGCAGGAAGCACCATTCACAGGGTGCAGTACATCCCACCACTTCCACCAGTTGCCAGGAAACAGGGTTTCAACCATTCTCTGTGCAGACATCATACCTTCCATGGGCTCTGCAACAATCATACACGCTTATCCCACCACCTAGATCCTTAAGAAAGGCATAGGGGAAATTGAGGCACCCACACAGTATTCAGAGAAAACATTCAGAACATTTCCACTTCAGCCCAGTGCTCTACCAGTTGTTGATCATTGTGCAAAGAAATTAGAGGAAAGACCCTAGGAACATCAAGCTATAGCAACTAGATTATTCTTCCCTCCCTTGGCTGGGAGGATACAAAAGGAGTCTTTATGCCAGTACCTACTGCAGACTGCATTGCCCGACTATCATATTAGAGCCAGGAGTAGATGCCAGATGTTCTGTTGGGTGGTTGACAAATTCTGTACCATTCGCAGAGGAGCACAATGATTCGGAGCGAACAGCCAACATGTCACTCTGGCTCTACGTCTGCAACACGCTGAGCCGGCTAAATCTACCCCCCCTCAACCCACTCGTAATTCCCTGTGGGTGAAATTAACCCTTCTGAAGAGGTCCCAGAACAAGGGCCTATGCACTGAGTGAGCCCTACATCAGTGTGAAGTGGGATTTTAATATTTCCCAGCCCTAGTGCTGCCTTCTTTCCAGGGGCCGACTGCTCCGTTTTTACAGCATTTCCCCTACATTGCTCCCATCCCTGGCTCCGTGTCCCCCATTCAGCCTCACACAAACATTTCATAGAAAACATAAAGATTTACCGAGATCCATTTTTAGATGTGCGCTGGGCGACCCCAGTTGTAATGTCCCCTCCAGACACAAGGCACAGTTCATGTAGAGGAACTCCGCCTCCATCCCACACATCTGGTTAGAGAGGAACCATCCTGATTCTCCGCTGCTCTGCAGATGGTGGTCCAGTTGAACTCTCCTCACAGTGGGCTGAATGTCAGCCTGTCCTGATGCACACCCTTCCCCCGTGCATCTCCTACACAATAAGACAAGGGGCAGTTTGATTACTAGAGTCGACTTCAGCTAAGTATAGAATAGGGGAGGAAGCCCATGTAATCAGGTGACCAGTCACACCAAAATACACTACTGGTGAATGCTCCACAGCAAAACAAACATACCACAGCCTGCGCATTATTCATCCCACCATCCCTAGCAACACATTCACCATCCTTCCTGGCTTTAGAGGAACAAGGGGAGATTGTGAAAGAGGCAACCACAAGTTAGGTGCCCAAATAGAATTCACTATCCATGGGAGTTGGCTGTCTAACTGCCCTTCGTGCCTTTGAAAATTGGCTTCAGAAAACGTTCCAATTCAATGCTGTAAAATTAATCATTTTTCTCTTTGCCTGTCTTCCCTCATCTTAAAATAGGCAGTGTTTTCTTAAGTGGTTTTAAATCTCTCACATTTTGGGTGCCCATCTTGGAATTCTTAAATGGGACTTTCCTGTCAGAAGCCCCTTCTAAGGCAGCTCAAAAAATCGAACACAATTTGACACTATTAGAATAGTTATTTTTGAAAGCTTGGCCTATGTGCAGAGGAGGGAAATTTGTCTTACAATGATAGTGGCCCCCAAGTTCTCTGGTAAGAACAATGTTGACTCTGTGACCAAGTACCAGGCAGCATATTGAGGATAAAGTCACACAGCCTTTGCCAGACTCTCTAGAATTGTCACTGTCCTGTCTGAGCTCCGACCTCGGGATTTCATGTCGATTAGGGGCTGGGTTTCTCAGCCCCTCACTAACAGCAGGATATGCAAATAAGGTTACTTGGCTCCCTGCTTAAACCCTGACATTCCCCAGACCCTGCAGCTCTGGCACTGAGAAGCCAGAGACTTCTGGGTCTGGGGGGTGAAAGAGAAATCCCCCGAGAACTCCCGACCCAGGCAGATAAATGAGGTTTTTGCTCCATCTCCTCCACAATCTTGCCGCACTCACAGGAGATTTTCTCCCCCAGAATAACGGAGACTCCTGAGATATCTTCTCAGTCAAGTATCTCCTGATTCTTATCATGTGTTGATTCCCAGGTGCCCGGAGACAGGTGCAGCTGGTGGAGTCCGGAGGGGATGTGAAAAATCCCGGAGACTCTCTCCACCTCCCCTGCAAACCCCCCGGTTCACCTTCAGCAGGTGCTGGACAAGCTGGGTCCCCGGAATGAGTCTGCACCATAGACAGCTCTGGAAGCAGCACAGATAACACCAAATCAGTAAAAGGCCAATTTACCATCTCCCAGGACAACTACGGAGACCTGCTGTATTGACACATGAACACCACCCAGGTATGACTGCGAGAGACTCACTGGAGTAGAAGCTCAGACAAAAACTTTCCCTCTGAATGAGTGTTCATCTTTTGGGGAGCCAAAGGTCTGTAAAATGTAAAAGGATTAAATCTGAGAACCTACACAAAAGTAGGCAATCTATTTTCTTTCCTTTAATGACGGCCCCGTTCTCGCATCCATCGCTCTCACCAGGAAGTCGGATGTTTTACATAAAATAGGTAATAATTTTAACAGAGCACTATCCTCCTTCCTGTCACCAGAGTGACAAGAACACTCAGCTCCCTCGCTGTCTCCAGAATTGATTTCCGAGTGGTCTTGCAATTCCAGACTTTACTCTCTTGCCACGTGGCTGGCCCTGTGCGCAGAATGTTGCAGTTAATCCAACGCTTAGGGCTTCTAGTGGGAAAAACACACACACACTCCTCCCAGCAATGAGAGTTCACTGAGCCAAATTTCGACAGTAGAAAATTCAGCCCTATTAAAATATATGTACATAAAACAGAATCAGAGTGTTGAGGTTAGGGTTATGCCTAAATGTAGGGTTAAGGTTAGAGATAAGAGTAGATTAGGGTTAGGGTTTGGGATAGGGTTAAGGTTGGAGATAAAGGTATGATTGGGGTTAGGGTTAGCATTAGGCTTAAAGATAGGATTAGAGTTGACATTATGGTAGGAGTAAGGGAATGGTTCAGTATGGGTAAATATAAGTATTAGGGCTCAGATTCACTTTAATGTCTGAGTCAACGTTACAGTAGGGGTAAGATTTGCAGTTACTGTTATAATTAGAGCCAGGGTTAAAATTGGGCTTTTGGATTAAATCATAATTTGGTGGGTTAGAGTGAGAATTAGCCTTTAAATAAACATTATGTCTGGATTGGTTGAGGATACACTTATTAGGCACACAGGCAGGGTTAAGTTTTTGGTCAGATTTAAAGTAAAAACTAGTGAATTTCATCTTCTCTGAGGAATAGCGGATGAGGAATCTTAGGGTAAATTATAAAGGCTCTTGTCATTTTATCCTGCATATGTAAAAGTTTTACATTCTTTGAGAATCCATTAACTTCCGTGGAGTGACCAGTGTTTTACAGCTGACGGCGAGGGAGCAGAAAGCATCAATACAGAGCAGAGCCCTGCCCGGCTCACTTCAACCGCTCCTCTCCTTGCAATTCCCGAGGGAACTCCGGGGGGGTGAAGTGAACCGCGATTGTTCCCCTGTGGTTAAAGCTACCGGGGAATATTTCCCACCAGACAGAGCCCAGGTCAGTGGAGCCGCCGCTTCTGGGAAAGGGGCTGAGCCGGGGTTTCAGTCCCATCTACTCCCCAGCGCCCCGGGCATTATTCTGTCTGCAGGGGTGTCCCAGCCCAATGGACCCCTGGGACCCGACCCCTCACCTGGAACTGACCCCACTGACCCACCGTACCACAGCCCCACTACGCCTGCACAGGGGCTCCAGGGCTGAGTCTCCCACACCCTATACAAACTGACAGCAATCGGGCCCTGAGGTCGTGTCAGGGAAATTGTCTTCAGTGCGAGCATCTGGTTCATCTTTTCTTATCCAAATGTATAAACAGGATCCCAGCGCACTGTTCTGGGATGAAAGGAGACCATCTGAACCATTGTCCCTTGCCCTAGGATATATGTAAGCGGGGGAATGGTCCCGCTATTGCGGGGAACTTTCCTGGCTTCTGCACTACCCCGGTGAAGTGGGCTAGCGAAAGGATCTGAGTCCTCGCTCCCACTTCCTTTACCCAGAAGCCTCCCTGCCCTTGAGGACTCCCCTTCCACTCTCCTGTCTGGCAGAGTCCTCATAACCCCGACAAGGCTGGGCCCAGGATTCCTGGGGGGCTCGACCCCCAACCCTGCTGTGGTCACCCAGGACAGGAGCTAGGGTGTCCCCACTCCGGGGTACTCTCTCTGCACTGGGCACCTCCCTGACCCACTGATCATTTCATACAATTTAAAGCAAATACAAGTTGTTTAATTAACAATTAATTTTAAAAAAAGAATAAGGATTAATGGGAAGTTGAAAGGAAAACACATCACCCCGCTCTGTGGCCGGGAACATCACAAACAGTGTCTCTGCAATGTCAGGGCAGGTCACTGTCTGTTCCTTGTAGGTCCCAGGCTCCTTCTCAGGCCCTGGCCGTGCTGCAGAGACGCTGTGGGTTGGACACTTGCTCGGGCGGTGGCCACACGCTCTCAGGCTCTAGGTGGCAGGACCCTTCTTCCCAGCGTCGCCTGCCCGGTCGGGGTTATGATCCCCACTCCAAGTCTGGCCTGCAGAGCCTCTTGGCTGAGGCGTCTCCCTGTGCTGGGCCCTCTGCCCAGGGTCCCCCTCACTCTCCCCAGCTGCTCCCCGCACCCGACTCCGGACGGCTCCAGCCCCGGCTCCAGCCCCAGCCCCCAGCTCCAGCCCCAGCCCCCAGCTCCAGCCCCCAGGTCCAACCCCAGCCCCAACCCCAGGTCCAGCCCCAGCCCCCAGCTCCAGCCCCCAGCTCCAGCTCCAGCCCCCAGCCCCCAACCCCAACCTTAGCTCCAGCCCCCAGCCCCAGCCCCCAGCTCCAGCCCCCAACCCCAGCCCCCAGCCCCAGTCCCAGCCCCCAGCCCCCGGCTCCAGTCCCAGCCCCCAACCCCAGCCCCCAGCCCCAGCTCCAGCCCCAGTCCCAGCACCCAACCCCAGCCCCCAGCCCCCAACCCCCAGCCCCCAGCTCCAGCCCCAGCCCCCAGCCCCCAGCCCCCAGCCCCCAGCTCCAGTCCCAGCCCCAGCCCCCAGCTCCAGCCCCCAGCCCCCAGCTCCAGTCCAGCTGCTGCTGCTGCTCAGCCTCCAGTCCCCTGGGCTCTTCTCTGCCCCCTCTGGCTCCGGTGGCTGCAGCTCTGTCCCCAGGGCAGCTCTGCTCTCTCTGGGCCGTGCTCTGGCTTTGGGGCTGCAGCTCTGCTCCCAGCTTAGCTCGGGCCCCTGCTCTCTCCTTAGCTCTGCCCCCTCTGTCTGACCCAGGCCATTCCAGCTCACAGGGAGAGCTGGACCCCCCGGCCTCCTGACTCCCTGATTAGCTGCCCGCCCTGTCAATCAGGCTGACCTGGAGCATTGGCCTCTCCCCATTGCCCCTGGGGACTGTCAGTCTCAGGGTCCCGATTTCCCATTGACCCCTCCCCTTTTAGTGCTGGGAGCTAGCAACCAAAACACCCCACTGAGTGTTAGTAAGGGGGCAACAGTCCCCTTACATATATAAGGAAGACCACTAAAGGAAGACATTTCAGCCTCCTATAAGTAGGGTGACCAGATGTCCCGATTTTATAGGGACAGTCCCGATATTTGGGGCTTTGTGTTATATAGGCGTCTATTACCCCCCACTCCCTGAACCGATTTTTTAACTTGCTGTCTGGTCACCCTACCTATAAGGAAGAGAATATGCAAATAGGGGTGACAGTTTCCTGTTTAAATCTGTCTCTCTCTGCCCAGACTGCACCCGGAGAGACAATCCGCAGCCCCTGGGTCTGAGCTGCTCCCAGAGACTCTCCCATAGAACTTGCCCCTGTCAGACCAGGAAAAATGAATCTTTGGGTCCACTTAGTTTTCACTGTAGCAGCCTGGGAAGGTATTTTCCTACCCGTGAACACATTACAGAGGCAAAAGATTTATTGTTCTACATCTGTTTTCTAAGTGTCTGTTTATTCCCAGGTGTCCGGTCCCAGATCCAGCTGGTGGAGTCCGGAGGGGATGTGAAAAAGCCCGGAGACTCTCTCCGCCTCTCCTGCAAAGCCTCCGGGTTCACCTTCAGCAGCTACTGGCTGAGCTGGTTCCGTCAGGCTCCCGGAAAGGGGCTGGAGTATGTCTCTGAGATTAGCACGGATGGTAGCACCACACGCTATGCAAACTCCATTAAAGGCCGATTCACCATCTCCAGGGATAATTCCAAGAGTGAGCTGTATCTGCAAATGACCGGTCTGAAGCCCGAGGACACCGCTCGCTATTACTGTGCAAGTAATATTATTTTACACAGTGACACAAAACCTACTTGTGGTAATACAAAAACCCAGGCTGTGGAATCGCCCCTTTCCCGGTCACCAAATGAGGGCAGCAGATCCACAAACATTTCCGCGCAAGGCACAGCAGAGAGGCTGGGCATAGGGGTAATGAGAACCTGCTAGCAGGTGTTAACCCTTTCATTCCCTTGCAGTGTCACCCATGGCAGCACCAGGCCCAGCTCAGCCTATGGTGCAGGGATCACTCAGTCAGGGACGGCTCTAGGTTTTCTGCTGCCCCAAAGAAAAAAAATTTTGGACGCTCCCCCGCCCCCTTTTTTTTGGCTTTTACATGTTCACATATTGGGGCAATAATCGCAAAATATAATCACACATCAGCATGTTTAGTTGACTCTGTTGCTGCACATTTCAGAGCAGAAAGTCCAAGGAAAATCTTTAGCTCCTCTTTGAGCTGAAATAAAACAGTGCAATTAGTCAAACTGATCTTGGGAGTTGCATTCAGGCTGATACGAACATCTAGGTAAATCAAAGCTGTTAAAACTCAATGATCTTTCACTTGTTAAAGAACATGTATCACTTACTCCGAAGAAGAAAATAGGAAAATGGCTCATTGAAAATTAAATTGCGCCAGGAAAAAAAAAATCCAACTCCCCCAAGGAACAGGAAGTGAGCTCCTTTATTACTATACATTGATCTGTCAATGCCACTCACGGAAAGTCTGAGCAATCAAGCTGCAGCAAACATATGATGGTTACAGAGATCTAACCAATGTTGAAATGAGTGGAGTTGAAAAGTTCAGCTGCGAGTGGCTGCAGGGACGGCTGCCCCACACCTCTTTCTGCTGTCAGCATGGGAGAGGAGGCCAGGCTGGGAAACAAGGCTGAAATTGACCCTGTGCCAAGAAGGAGAGTTGAGCAAGGAAAACCCACAGTAACGTTCAACCTTAAACCGCAAAGGAAAAAAGGAAAAAGGCAAGGGGGGGGGGGGGGGAGAGGAAGGCGAAGGGGTGGCTGACTGCGCTGCTGAGCTGGGAGTGTGTGTGTGTGTGGGGGGGGGGGGACATTAGCCAGGTCCAGCCTCTGCTAGAGCCATGGAGAGCCCAGTCCTGTCCTGTGTCCTTTATCCGAGTGATGGGAATATCAGTGAGGCAAAGACCTGTTCAGAAAGGCTCTGCTGAAAAGCAGAGCAGCAGCTAAAGATTTTCCTTGGACTTTCTGCTCTAAAATTTGCAGCAACAGAGTCAACTAAACATGCTGATGTGTGATTATATTCTGCGATTATGTCCCCAATATGCAAACATGTGTAAAAGCCAAAAAAGGGGGGGGGGGAGTGTCCAATTTTCTTTTTGCTTGGGGCGGCAAAAAACCTAGAGCTGGCCCTGAGTTTGGGTTCCTTATAAGGAGCGGGATATGCAAATGAGGTGGAGAATTTCCTGTTTAAATCTGTGCCTCTCTCTCCCAGGCTGCACCCGGAGACACAATCCGCAGCCCCTGGGTCTGTGCAGTGACCAGCCAGTCCCTGAGAACTTTCCCCTCCAGCACCCAGGAAATGAGGCTTTGGATCGCAATTGTTTTCATTGTATCAGCTTTGGAAAGTATTTTGTTCTCCCCACTTAAATGGCAGAGCTCGAAGACTATAACATTAATGCTGTTTTTATACCGATACTTGTAACATGTCTTTACTTGCAGGTGTCCAGTCCCAGGTGCAGCTGGTGAAGTCTGGAGGGGATGTGAAAAACCCCGGAGACTCTCTCTGCCTCTCCTGCAAAGCCTCCGGGTTCACCTTCAGCAGCCACCATATGCATTGGAACAGAGGGTCCTGTGGCACCTTTGAGACTAACAGAAGTATTGGGAGCATAAGCTTTCCTGGGTAAGAACTTCACTTCTTCAGATGCAAGTAATGGAAATCTCCAGAGGCAGGTATAAATCAGTGTGGAGATAACGAGGTTAGTTCAATCAGGGAGGGTGAGGTGCTCTGCTAGCAGTTGAGGTGTGAACACCAAGGGAGGAGAAACTGCTTCTGTAGTTGGATAGCCATTCACAGTCTTTGTTTAATCCTGATCTGATGGTGTCAAATTTGCAAATGAACTGGAGCTCAGCAGTTTCTCTTTGGAGTCTGGTCCTGAAGTTTTTTTGCTGTAAGATGGCTACCTTTACAACTGCTATTGTGTGGCCAGGGAGGTTGAAGTGTTCTCCTACAGGTTTTTGTATGTTGCCATTCCTGATATCTGACTTGTGTCCATTTATCCTCTTGCGTAGTGACTGTCCAGTTTGGCCAATGTACATAGCAGAGGGGCATTGCTGGCATATGATGGCCTATATAACATTGGTGGACGTGCAGGTGAATGAGCCGGTGATGTTGTAGCTGATCTGGTTAGGTCCTGTGATGGTGTTGCTGGTGTAGATATGTGGGCAGAGTTGGCATCGAGGTTTGTTGCATGGGTTGGTTCCTGAGTTAGAGTTGTTATGGTGCGGTGCGTGGTTGCTGGTGAGAATATGCTTAAGGTTGGCAGGTTGTCTGTGGGCGAGGACTGGCCTGCCTCCCAAGGTCTGTGAAAGTGAGGGATCATTGTCTAGGATGGGTTGTAGATCACTGACGATGCGTTGGAGAGGTTTAAGCTGAGGACTGTAGGTGATGGCTAGTGGAGTTCTGTTGGTTTCTTTTTGGGGCCTGTCTTGTAGCAGGAGGCTTCTGGGTACACGTCTGGCTTTGTTGATTTGTTTCTTTATTTCCTTGTGTGGGTATCGTAGTTTTGAGAATGCTTGGTGAAGACCTTGTAGGTGTTGGTCTCTGTCTGAGGGGTTGGAGCAGATGCGATTGTACCTCAGTGCTTGGCTGTAGACGATGGATCGTGTGTTGTGACCGGGGTGGAAGCTGGAGGCATTAAGGTAGGCATAGCGGTCGGTGGGTTTTCGGTATAGGGTGGTGTTAATGTGGCCATCGCTTATTTGTACGGTGGTGTCTAGGAAGTGGACCTCCCGTGTAGATTGGTCCAGGCTGAGGTTGATGGTGGGGTGGAAGCTGTTGAAAGCATGGTGGAATTCTTCCAGGGTCTCCTTCCCATGGGTCCAGATGATGAAGATGTCATCAATATAGCGTAGGTAGAGAAGGGGCATGAGTGGACGAGAGCTGAGGAAGCGTTGTTCCAGGTCAGCCATAAAAATGTTGGTATATTGTGGGGCCATGCGGGTGCCCATAGCGGTGCCACTGGTCTGGAGGTATATATTGTCACCAAATTTGAAATAATTGTGTGTGAGGATAAAGTCACAGAGCTCAGCAATAAGTTGTGCTGTGTCATTATCAGGATACTGTTCCTGACAGCTTGTATTCCATCTGTGTGTGGGATGTTTGTGTAGAGAGCCTCTACATCCATGGTGGCTAGGATGGTGTTTTCTGGGAGGTCACCAATGCATTGTAGTTTTCTCAGGAAATCTGTGGTGTCACGGAGATAGCTGGGAGTGCTTGTGGCGTAGGGTCTGAGTAGGGAGTCCACATATCCAGACAGTCCTTCAGTGAGAGTGCCAATGCCCGAGATGATGGGGCATCCAGGATTTCCAGGTTTGTGGATCTTAGTGCATAGTGCATATGCATTGGGTCCATCAGGCTCCTGGGAAGGGGCTGGAGTGGGTGGCTCAGATTAATACGGATGGATCGAGCCAGTGGTATTTGCCGGCTGTTCAAGGGCGATTCACCATTTCCAGGGATAATCCCAACAACCTTCTGTATCTGCAAATGACCGGCCTGAAGCCCGAGGACACCGCCCGGTATCACTGTGCAAAAGACACAGTGAGAGGAAACCTGTGGCTTCTCATACAAAAACCAGAGCTGCGGACAGCAACGACACAAGCAAAACTCTCCTGCCTTGGGCGCAAGAGGGGGAAGGTGCGTGAGGATTGAAAACTCTGACATCGCGGATTAACTCTTTAATGTCCTGACTACGTCCCCCACCCCAGTGCAGAGCAGAGCACCGCTCGCCTCACACAAATGGCTCTTCTCATTGGAGTTAACAGGGGATCTCCAGGGAGCGAAGCAATGAGCAACTGGCCCCTTCTCCATACGGCTAAACCTGCCAGTTCAGTGGAGCCGGTCACTGCCGGGAAGGGGATTCAGTCCCAACTCTCTCCCAGCACTAGCGGGTGTCCCAGCCCCATGGAACCCCGTGAACCGGCCCCTCCCCCTCACAGCCCCGCTGCTCATGGGCCGGAGCTGCAGAACTGAGATTCTCCCCATCTTATGAATATTTATATTTCCATATGGTTAACCCATATGTTCATTTCTTTTACCAAAAACAAAGGAGCAATTTCCCCTTTATGAGGCAAAACTCAAGCAGGACCTGAGACTCTTCCATCACCAAGTCATGCAAATACAAACAGGCCCAGAAGTCAAGTCTCTGGGATTGTGTTCTTTCAGGGAATCTTCTTGTATTAATTTATTATTATTATTATTATTTCCCTTATCCAAAATACACTCCGGATCCCACCGCACTGAGAATGGCCCAGCACACACCCTCAGTAAGGGACAGTCTGACTCTCTGTCTAGATTCCTAAGAGAAATAATAAATCACAACATATTTTGTGTCTCCTATAAGAGGTGGCTAGGCAAACAGGACCACCAGCTAACTGTTTTTATCTGTCCTTCTCTCTGCCCAGGCTGCACCCGGAGACACAATCCGCAGCCCCTGGGTCTGTGCAGTGACCAGCCAGTCCCCTAAGAACTTTCCCCTCCAACCCCAGGGGTGAATAAACGCCTGCCGTCAGTTTGTAACCCTATAATTCATGGGCTTTGTCACCCATTTCTGCGGCAAGTCCTGATGGGCCTGTGCTGCAGAGAATGCCCAGTTCCTGAAGGAACCCCGCTCAGCTGGCACTGGAAATACGGCGCAGGGGTGGGATTTTCAAAGGGGCCTGATGGATAAAGGAACCCACCTCACATTTGAGAATCACAGTCCAGAATTTCTGCTGCTGTCCCAGGGCGGAGCTAAAGATCCAGCCCACAATACAGTTCCAGCAATTTAGTAGAGTAACCACGGAGATAAAGAACTGATCCTGCAGTCCTTAATTCCAGGGAACTACCAAGTGTTGGTGCTGAGGGCAGTGGGCTAGTAAGGGTTCAGGGAGGAAACCTGGTAGGGCTTATTGGGATCCTGCAGAGAGAAGCAGCAGCTCCATAAGAGAAGCGTCAGGAGTCTTTAGGGTCAGAGAGCGCAGGGCTGGTGGCCTTGTCTGGTGGCTGCTTGTTTGGGGTCCTCATTCCCCTTTTGATACATCTACTCTTGGACTGATGCACCCCAGCCATGGCGTGCAAGAACAGAACACTGTACACGCAATGGAAATATGAACTCCATGCTTTGCAAAAACAATATCAGAAACACAGAAAGGGATGTCTGGGGAGGACGGAGTAGGGAGCTGAGTGCTCTCAACTTCCTTTTCTGAGAACCGGACACCAACAAACACCTTTCAGATACCGGTTCTTGCCTGCAGGGCCAGCTCTGGCTTTTTGGCCGCCCCAAGCAAAAAAAAAAAAAACCCTGCGGCGCGGCCGGAGCAAGGGTGTAGGGGGACTCCCTGCACTGCAGCTGTGCCCAGGCTAGCGAGGGGAGGGGGAGGGAGCGGGAGGAGAGAGAGAAGTGGGGAGGCCAGGGCTTCAGCGGGGCGCTGCCACCAGGGCCGGCTCTAGGTTTTTTGCAGAAAAATTTTTGGCTGCCCCCCACCCCAGCCCTGGGCTCTCCCCCCACCAACTGCACCCTCCTGCTGTCCCAGCCTTGGGTCACTGGTAACTCATTCCCAGGGCGGGTCATTCAGCAGGAATTTTGGATGTGCACAGAACACAGACAGGATTGGGTCCCATATGGTTACAGAACTGCAGTGAAGTGGAACAATTTTCAGCTTGTGTGATTGGAGGATATCTGGATGCATATTATAAGACTGTCCTCCATAAATGAGGAAAAGTTGAGGTGCCTTTATTATTCTTTTGTTCCATTCTTTGTTTCTATGGGGAATTTGCCAATGCGATATCACTGTCTTCCTTTTAAACAAATAAAACTAAAACTTATATAGAACAGGGGCAGAAGCCCAGTTTGTCCGGTGACCGGAGTCACAACATAAATAACCTGCTGATGAAACTCCACAGGAACAAGTCACCAACATTTCACAGGCTGAACTGTATTCCTCTCCACAAGCCCAGATACATAGAATGTCAGGGTCACTTTCCGAGCCGTTCCCTGGCTTAGAACTAGGGGCTGAACTAAACCAAAATGTTGCTCAGCCTGTATCTCTGCTATAGTGAAGGACAGGGAAATTGTCAGTGGTACTAACACAGGCTGTGCCCTAATATTGTTCATTTTCCATAGGACCTGGGTACCAAAAGTTCTCTATTAAGGACACTGTTGACTCTTTGATCAAGTACCAGGCAGTGTATTAAGGACACAGTCAGACACCCTCATGTCTGAGCTCCGGTTTGGGGATTTCAAGTCTGGGTTTATCAGCCCCTTACTGAGACCAGGTATACAAATAGGGTTACTTAGCTCCCTTCTAAACCTTGCCCTTCCCTTCCTACCCTGCAGTTCTGACACTGAGAAGCCAGAACCTTTTGAGGCCGGGCAGTGAAAGAGTTAACTCCCGAGAACCCCGGAGACAATCAGAGACATGAGATGTTGGCTCCATTTCTTCCACACTCTCACCGTGCTCAGAGGTGATTTTCTTCCCCAAAACAGTGGAGGGTCCTGAGATTTTTTTCTCAGTCAGAATTTCCCGATTCTTAAGTTCTCTTGATTTGCAGGTGCCCTGTCCAAGGTCCAGCTGGTGGAGTCAGAGACTCCAAAGCGCCGAGACTCTCTCCGCCTCTCCTGCCAAGCCTCTGGGTTCACCTGCAGCAGCTCCTGGCTGGGTTGGGTCCCCCGAAAGGGCATTGGATGGGGCATGTCAGGTTTCCACAGACAGCTCTGAAAGCGGCACAGATTCCGCCAATTCAGTGAAAGGGGATTTACCATCTCCAGGGGAACCACTGAGACCTGCTGTATTCGCACAGGAACAGCTTGAGACGCTGGGGCTTCTACTGGAGAAAACACACACACTCCTCCCACCAATGAGAGGTCACGGAGCGAAATGTAGGGAGCGGAAAATTCAGCCTCATTAAATATATGTACATAAAATGGCATAAATCAGAGTGTTGGGGTTTTGCCTAAGGTTGGGGTTGTGACATTCTATACCTTAGGGGAGCATCCTGGAACCCCTATATTCCTCATTGTTATATAATCCTTATTCTACGTATGAAGCATGCCTTGGCATCAGGGAAAGGTTATGATCTTCTGAAGGTCCTTTCTCTCTCCATATATGTGCATATGAAGTTATGACAATTGTGTTGTATGGTGGTCACTAAAACATGCTGTAATTTGGGGAATCCGCCAGACATTAGCTCCCCAGAGGCAACAGCAAGGAAAGTAACCAACAACTGGTGTTAAACAACCCATCAACAGCCATTGTCCAGCAAGGGAGCTACAATTCTATAATTCATCAGAGGGTCCCGAGGCACCTTTAAGACTAACAGAAGTTTTGGAGCATAAGCTTTCGTGGGTGAATGCCCACTTTGTCAGACGCAAGTGGGTATTCACCCATGAAAGCTTATGCTCCAAAACTTCTGTTAGTCTATAAGGTGCCACAGGACCCTCTGTTGCTTTTTACAGATTCAGACTAACACCGCTACCCCTCTGATACTTGACTCTATCATTCATGACTCACCTGCATGAGGCCCCACCAGGGGAATTTCTCAACCTTGACTGGACACTCAGCAATGCCCCCAGACATGCCCGGCCTTGTGCTTTCCAAGCACATAGACTGAGGGTATAAAACAGACACAGTGGCCACATGCTGGGCCTTTCTCCTGACCTCACCTACTCTGCAAGTAACTAAGACACTGAGAAGAAGACAAGACTCCAACAGAGGAGATTGGCCCAAGAGAGGAGACTTCATTGGCCCAACAGGACTTCAACAGAGGAAATGTCAAGGATGAGATCTGTATAGTAAGGACTGCAATATCCAGTGGGGTGAGATAAACTGCTTAGTCTGGTTGCTGCCCAGTCTAATAGGGTTGAGAGTTTAGACTGCATGTTAGATTTTATTTATGTTGGTAATTAACTCTGACTTTTTGCCTATCACTTAATATCACTGAAATCAATCTTTTGTAATCAATAAACTTCTTTAATTGTTTATCTTTGCCAGTGACTTTGCCTGAAGTGTGTGGTAAATCTGCTCAGGTTTTGCAAAGGCGGGTGTATATCCACTTTCCATTGATGCAGTGGTGAACCAATTAATACATTGGCATTACTCATCGTGAGCCGTGCAAGACAGTGTATTCCTGAGCACAGTGCTGGGAGCTGGGGGGATCTGGCTCTGGTGTCTTTCTCTGTGTGATTCAGGAGTGGCTCTGGGAGCATTCATGCAATGCTGGGTGTGGAGCTCCACATGCTGTTGTGCTGAGTGATAACAGCTCCTGGAGGGGTTTGCTGCTGGTCACTAGCAAGGCATTGTGAGAGACAACCCAGGCTGGAGAGAGTTAAGGGGGCACAGCGGTCCCACAGTGCCAGGCTGCACAGGCTGCACCCCAGGGGTCCCGTCACAAGAGTTAGTGATAAAGCTAAGGTTAGAGGTAAGGGTAGGATTAGGATTAGGGTTAAAGGTAGGATTAGGGTTAAAGGTAGGATTTGGGTTGCCATTACAGTTGGGACTAAGGGAATGGCTCAGTCTGGGTAAATGTAAATATCAGGGCCCAGATTAGCTTCAGTGTCTCAGTCAGTGTTACAGGAAGTGCAGGGTTTACAGTTAGAATTATTATTAGAGCCAGGGTCAAAGTTGGGTTTTTGGATTAAATCAGGATTTTGTGGATTAGAATAAGAATGAGCATTTCGGGTAAGGGTAAACATTATGTCTATGGATTACCGTTCATGTCCGGATTTGAGAAAAGGTTACATTTAGGGTTAGGCACACAGGCAGGGTTCGGTTCTTGATCAGATTTAAAGTAAAATGGGATAATTTTATCTCCTCTCAGGAATAGCGGATGAGGAACCTAGGGTAAATTATAAAGGTTCTTGTCATTTTATCCGGCATAAGTAAAAGTTTTTCACTGTTTGAAAATCCGTTAACTTCAGTGGAGTGACCAGTGTTTTACAGCTGAGGGTGGGGGAGCAGAAAGCACCAATACAGAGCAGAGCCCTGCCTGCCTCACTCCAAACGCTCCTCTCCTTGCAATTCCCGAGGGAACTCCGGGGGGGTGAAGTGAACCGCGATTGTCCCATGTGGTGAAAGCTACCAGGGAATACTTTCCACCAGACAGAGCACAGGTCAGTGGAGCCGCCGCTTAGACTGGGAAAGGGGCTGGGCCGAGCTTCAGCCCCAGCTACACCCCAGTGCCCAGTGCGTTATTCTGTCTGCAGGGGTGTCCCAGCCCAATGGAACCCTGTGACCCGACCCCTCCCCTGGCACTGACCCCACTGACCTGCCGTACCACAGCCCCACTACGCCTGCGCGGGGGCTCCAGGGCTGAGTCTCCCACCCCCCATACAAACTGACAGCAATCGGGCCCTGAGGTCGTGTCAGGGAAATTCTCTTCACTGGAGGCGGCTGTTCATTCTTTTCTTATCCAAGTGTATAATCCGGATCCCAGCGCACTGTGCTGGGCGCTGCATATACAGCAGAAAGGAGATCATCTGAATCCCTCTCTCTGCCCTAGGACATATAATAAAGACCATTAAAGGGAGGAATTTCAGCCTCCTATAAAGAGGAGGATATGCAAATAGGAGTGACAGGTTCCTGTTTAAATCTGGCCTCTCTCTGCCCAGGCTGTACCCAGAGAGACAATCCGCAGCCCCCTGGGTCTGGGCTGTATCAGATACTATCCCATAGAATTCGCCCCTGTCAGACCAGAGACAATGAAGATTTGGGTCTCTTTAGTTTTCATTGTAGCAGCTTTGAAAGGTATTTTCTCCCAATCTATGTACTAGAGAAGACAACAATCTATTATTCTATTGGAACTGACACTCATCTGCCTTTTTTTCTTCTTCTTCATTCTTAGGGGCCCACTTGCAGATCCTCCAGCTGCTGGTGGAGTCCGGTGGGGATGTGAAAAAGCCCGGAGACTTGCTCCGCCTCTCCTGCAAAACCTCGGGGTTCACCTTTGCAACCTATGAGATGCACTGGTTCCGACGTGGGAATCGTCTTGGATTTTGTGCCCAAAATACCGTAGACTTTGGGCTTTGGAGACGCTTCCTAGCCCCACTGGTGGGAACAGACCCGCCATCCCACTTGTGAAAAACCAACCGAACTGCCAAGGGCTTTTTCAATATATCAGTACATAATTCCAGTCGGGTCCAGTGCTAGAACTAGGGGTGCTCCCGTGCCCCCTGACTTGAAGTGGTTTCTGTCATATTCAGGATTTACAGTTTGGTTCAATGGGTCTCTGCAGCCCCACTATGCAAATTGTTCTAGCGCCCCTGGTCCAGTCAGATTTCTAAAGGGGTTTAGGTGCTTAGTGGGACTCCCAGAAGCATCTAGGCACCTAATTACCATTGAAATTAATTAGTTTTTGGTGCCTAGATGCTATTGAAAATCTCTCTGGGCGCCTGAATACCTTTAAAAATCTGGCCCTAAGGGCTCGGTTGTCCTATACTTAACAGCAAGACAATGTTCCCCAGGAAAGTATACACGGAAGGGGAAGCAAGAATCAGCAGGAGGACCAGCATGGTGGTTTCTTGGGAAGTGTCAAGGTTCCTTCCCCACTCTGAACTTTAGGGTACAGATGTGGGGGACCTGCATGAGAAGCTGTAAGCTCAATTAACAGCTTAGATCTGGTCTGGCTGCCACCACTCCCAAGCACTAATTCCCTTCCCTGGGTAGCCTTGAGAGACTCTTCACCAATTCCCTGGTGGATCCAGATCCAACCCCCTTGGATCTAAAAAAACCAAGGAAAAATCAATCAGGTATAAAAAAAAGGCTTTTAATTAAAGAAAAGAAAGTGAAAACCCTCTGGGAGAGATTAGCATACCAGCTACTCTCATAGACAACAGATTCCAAACACAGAGGATGTTCCCCTGGGCAAAAACTTAGTACACAAAAAATACCCAAATACCCAATTTGATTATACCTCTAATTGCACTAGACAGGTTACAAAGATATAAACATAAACCTATTTATTTCCTTCACTAATACTCACTACTTGATAATAGGCTGAATTCGGGAGCTGACCCTCCGGTCAAAAGTGAAAAACTGACCCAGACAAAGGGAACTTCCCTCCTTCCTTTTGAACCATCTTGTCCTCCCATTGGTTCCTCTGGTCAGGTGTCAGCGAGGCTAGGTGAACTTCTTAACCCTTTACAGGTACGAGAGGCATTAACCCTTAACTATCTCAGGAAGGGAGGCAGGAAAAGCAAGCCCAGGTCTCTGAGTGCCCAATGGGATTTTCCCACCTAATTCCCTGGGAACCGCTCCTAATGATCAAAGGGATTTTATCTTTGTTTCCTTCTGATACAGCCCAGAACGGGCAGACACAGGGTGTGGAGTCACATTTGGAAGAGGGAACAATAACAGGGGACTGTTTACCCCTAAGATGCAGAAGCGCTGAGGGACACACCAGCACTGAGTAACTCCACGAACACCCTGAGAAACAATCAAGAATTTCCACTTCCACACAGCACAAGCCATTCCACGTTATCGCTACAGGGGGACAATGGTTCTATCCTACAGCACCGCTTCCGCCAGCCCAACCCCTCTTAACAGTCTCTTTAATCGCTTATATCCTTCCTGGGAAACCCGCATGCAAATCCCTGCCCCGGGGGATACGAACCCCTGATTCTAGAAGCCTCAGGCTCTCCCCAGACACTGAACTGCCCGTTTCCGCCTCCAAAAGTCAAACCTGTGTCGTTCCCTCTGGAATCATGATCCGACTATAGACACCTACGGAAAGGGGCGCTCGGCCTGTGGAACAGAACCAGCAGCAAGTTCACAATGAGTCAAGGTGGAAGATAGCTGCAACTCGTTCAAAAAGGGAAGTGTCTTTTCAACAACGCAGAGAACAGCGGCTGCGTTCCCACTGGTTTCTTTGGAGGGATATAGACTCGTTCTCCATTGTTTTGCCTCGTTTGCATTCATTTGAAAGTTGCAAAGGAAGGGGAAGGTTTTACTGGCTCTTGCAATCAGTGAATCGGTGACTCCATTCCCTCTGGTTTCTTTGTGGAAATGGGGACCATAAATAGGAGAAAATTGTTCTCTTGGGGGAAAAAAAACTAAGGACCATAACTTTATCAAAACACAAAGGCAAGAAAACTAGCCCTATTCTTGCTAGCTGACCTAAATAGCTGTGCTTCCTGTAACAGCATAGGTCAACAAATGCATTAAATATAAATATGGAAAAAAATTAGGAGGTTCTTCAAAAATATGACATCTCCCTTTATATGCGCCTGATTTTCCTTACCTGTGTTATGATGGCGGGGGGGGGAGGGGGGGAGAGAGAGAGAAATGTAGGTGCATATCAAAAGAAAGAAAGAAAGAAAGAACATATTCAGAAAATCCCTTGTAGAGAAAGTGCCTTCAGTTTAGGCACTAGGGGGCAGTATTTTTATCGACCAAAAAACAAAGAGGTGGTCTGTGGAAAGTAGGAACCTGATAGTACATAGAGCAATGTTCTCTCTCAATATGGCTTTGGGAAGCAGATAATTGAAATGGACGGGACTGAATTTTTAGGATACTACAGGATGAGGAAGCTAAAAAAAAGAAGGCATGTTACATATTACCAACAAGCACAAATGGATTTACACGGGCCATCAACAAATTTAGGCTTGAAATTAGGTGAAAGTTTCTAACCATCAGAGGAATGAAGTTCTGCAACAGCCTTCCAAGGGGAACAGTGGGGGCAAAAAACCTAAGTTGCTTCATGACTGTAGCTTGATTTGGGGTGTGTTAGTAGTGTTAATTTAATTTATTCACTTAATTTTATTTAATTACTTTTTATTAATTAATAATTTTAATAATGATTATTATGGATATTAATTAGTATGGGTTTCGGCTCACCAATTTGTTTGATTCGAAGATAAGGTTTGTCCTGAATTAGGCTTTACAGGGTTTATAAAAGGAACTTTGGGGGTATGACAGGAATCTTACACTGAGACAGATGTAGTCATAAAGACCTTTTATTAAAATTAATGAAATAGTAAGCAAATAGTAAACCAGTTAGA